>NC_079205.1:7326055-7406055 GCF_026745355.1 Beta vulgaris subsp. vulgaris | reverse complement strand
GAAATTTGAAATCAATTTTCATTTGAAATTCAAATGAAAATTCTGAAAATACAAATTTGGAGCACAAACCCACACCCCAATAAAAAGGTACCACATCACCGTTATACTAAGGCTATGTTTAGTTCACCTGAAATTTTCTGATCTGAACTTATCTGATCTGATCTAAACTTATTTTTTCTGATCTGATCTGAACTTATTTTTTCTGATCTGATCTGATCTGAACTGATCTGATCTGATCTGATCTGAACTGATTTGATTTACAAGATCTTATCTTTTATAAAATATATTATTACTATTATATTATTACTTTGTAAATCATTATTATGCAATATATTATAAGATCTTCTTTATAGTATTACTATTATTATCATTTTATTTCTATTACAACTTTTACACAACTTTTATTATTATTAATAATAATTATTATTGTCATTATTATAAGAACAACAATAATAATTATAATCATAATAATTATTATTATTATTACTAAAAATAATTATATAACTCAAGTCATTAATTTAAAAGAGCACTTATACAATGTTTCACACTTTTCCCTTAAAAAAAATGTTTCACACTTGAGAAGTCAGGCAAACTCAACTCTTTTTTTCCATATAAAATAAAATAAGATATACAAACAACTATGACTTGAGCAAAAAAAGAAATAAATATTGTGTAACTTCAAATGCTAGAGAGATTTGGAATTCGGTAGGAAGAGGTATACCGAATCTAAATTTATAATTTGTATCTCACACTTAGCTTATTTTGAAAGTAATCCAAACTGTAGTTTCGTTGTCATGAATTTGAGATATCATATTTTATATATTTCTTATTTTTGCGTCAATCTTATGTTCTTAACACGTGGCTTTTAATTTTCTATTATTTAATAACAACAAAATAACTTAATATAATGATAACAATGACATTTATAATGGTAACAACAAGATTAATAATAATTACCAATATTAATAATTAATAAGTACAACAACAACAATAATAATTCTTTTGAACAAATGTACTAGTAATAATATACTCCCTTTGTATTTTTTTTATCTTTCTCACTTAGAATCTTGACACTATTCACAATTAGAGAGAATCTTTTAGATTTTTCTCAATATATAAGAAAAAATATAGTCATGTGGGGTCTTGTTTGATTCGTCTCAATGAGTACTTTATTAATATTCAATTATTATAATTTTTTTTACTAATATGTAATGAAAGATATTTAATAATAATAATGAGTTTTTAAATATAAGCATGATCTGATCTGAACTGATCTGATATGATCTGATCTGAACTTATTTTTTCTGATCTGATCTGATCTGAACTTATTTTTTCTGATCTGATCTGATTAGATCTGCAATAAGCAAAAATAAGGTGAACTGAACATAGCCTAAGGCTATGTTTAGTTCACCTGAAATTTTCTGATATGAACTTATCTGATCTGATCTGAACTTATTTTTTCTAATCTGATCTGATTTACAAGATCTTATCTTTTATAAAATATATTATTACTATTATATTATTACTTTGTAATTCATTACTTCCTCTGTCTTTTTTTATTTGCTACAAGCACTTTTTCACAAAGACCAAGGAAAAGGGTGGGGACCACTGTGCAGTGAGTGTGCAGTGGGTGATTTGAAAAAAAGTAATGGTGGTTAATTAACTTGTGAAAAAGCAGATTAGAAGGAAAAAAAAAAAGAGTTGGCCCACGATATTTTAAGGTAGGCGCCACTTTTATAGAAGGAGGGATTTCATTTCCCTCCAAAATTTTTATACAAGCAAATGGAACTAAAATATTCTGTTACAATTATACAACAAAGGGACTAAAATTTTCCCTCCAAAATTTAAGCTAGATTACATAACAGGTATTGAAATTTTCCCAAAAATTCGAAATTAAGGGGGAATTGAATTTTCCCCCAAAAACATGAAAAAAAATCCTAAAACTGTGGACTATATATACACAACCACTTTTACACTTGCATTTATTTTTTCACCACTTCCATCAACTAACCAAAAGACACCAACAGCAGCCAGCCACCACCACCATCAAAGACACCAACCAGCAGCTAAACCACCATAAAAACACCCACAGTAGCCATTTCCTTGGGGGGGGGGGTTTGGGTAGATTAACTCTTAGAAAAATCATCATAGAGTTTTTACAAGCCATTTCTGATTTCATAGCTTCACTTGAGGAAAGTGTGGAAGCTTTCTCAGCTTGAACATGTCTGGCATCCATAGCTTAGCTATGGCCCCCCTAACAGTTCTACTGATAACACTTCAACACCATCCCCATCAGCTCTTAATTCACCACCAACTTACCCAATTTTGATCTGAATGACCCACTGCCAGAACCAAACCAGAACCAGAACCAGACCAAACCATTACCAGAATTACAAGTTCAACCACAACAAGAGGCCTTTGATCTTAACAGAGCACCAACAGCATCAAGTGAAGAAGAAAATTTCTCAGCAATGGAACATGGGAATGATGAAGAAGAGTTGTGGCTGAATGGTTAGATGATGACTCAGATGTACACGTCTCGAATATATTGGACAGATAGTGAATCAGAGGAAGAACATGAAGAACAACCAACAGCCAGAAATAGTGGTCAACACACCATTTTTTGCACAACATCAAGATGTCATGTTGCAAACAGGCTACAACAAGTAGCTTACACAAAATTTAATGGCATATTCACTATACCTCAAGGGGCTATCAAAAAAATTGCCATTGAATTGAATACTTCAAGGTGGACAATTGGAAGAATATGGAAGAATGTAAGACAACAACTTCAAGAAGATGCAAGAATAGATGTGAATCACAGAAAAACAGGGAGGGTAGGAAGAAAACGAATTCAATTGATCCTCAAAGGTTAATGGCAATTCCTCTAAGAAAGAGGACTACTATAAGAGCAACAGCACAGCCCTAGGCATACACAGGTCTACATTGCACAGTTGGTGAAAAGGGGGCAATCAAAAAACACACTAATGCCATAAAACCACATCTGACCCAGCACATAAAATTGCAAGGGTGTTTGTGGTGTTTGGGTTCTATCATACCAAACACTATCCAAACAATACCAAAATTCAGCAACATGTATAATTTGGTGCATGTGGATGAGAAATGGTTTTGCATGAGCAAAATTTCTCAAAGGTACTACCTAGCTCCTGGTGAAGCAGAGCCATATAGAAGATGCAAAAGCAAGAGGTTCATTGTCAAAGTATGTTCATAGCTGCACTAGCAAGGCCACACATGCACAAGTGGAGAGGTCAGTTTTGATGGGAAGATAGGAATCTTCCCATTCATAGAAGAGGTGGCAGCAAAGAGGTCAAGTTGTAACAGAGATGCTGGGGTGATTGAAACCAAAGCTCAATTAAGCATCACAAAAGATGTCATAAGGGAGAAACTCATAAAAGCACATACTGCCATCTATAAGAAACAAGTGGCCAGAGGATGGATGCAAGCAAATATGGATTGTCCAAGACAATGCAAGGCCACACATAGCAAGTAATGATGAGCAGTTCATGTTGGAAGCACAAAAATAAAGATGGTTTTGATATCAGATTAATCAATCAGCCAGCACAGTCACCAGATATGAATGTGTTAGATCTTGGTTTTTTTAATGCAATTCAAACCTTAAAAGATCAAATAGCACCTAGAAGTGTGAAACAGTTGGTGAAGGCAGTGAACAAGGCATTTGACAACTATGATCCTAAGCTATGCAATCATAGTTAACTCTACAACAAGTGATGAAGGAGACTCTAATAGTTAAGGGTAACAACAATTACCACATACCACATATGGGGAAGAAATCACTTGAGAGGAGGGGTGAGTTACCAACAAGTATTGTCATTAGCCCACAATTAGTAGAAGAGAGCAGAAAATGGGCAGAAGAAGGTCATCTTGAAGATGA
Source organism: Beta vulgaris subsp. vulgaris (assembly GCF_026745355.1). Lineage (NCBI taxonomy): Eukaryota > Viridiplantae > Streptophyta > Magnoliopsida > Caryophyllales > Amaranthaceae > Beta > Beta vulgaris. Next base: position 7,402,142 of record NC_079205.1, on the reverse strand, counting down.
TCAAGAAGAAGCAAACTATGGGGATGAAGATTCAGATGATGGTATTGGGATAATATAAAGCAAAAACAGCAAGCAATGGGCATTTGAAGGCCAATTTTTTGGGCATTAGAGTGCAAGAACATTTTGTAAGTAAAATACAACATATATAGGTTGTTAAACATTTTGTATATGTAGTTAAAAACTCTATTACATTTATAATATGTAAACATTTTGGGTTATGTTAAGTTAAAAAAAAGAAAACACTTCATATAACATCCATAATAAAACAGTTAGTAAAAAAAAAAGTTCAAGTTTAGTTAGGTTAAAAAAAAATGTAGTGCAGAATGTATTTAGTTAGGTGAAGTTATGGTAAATAAAAAGTTCATGTGAGGTTAAGAACAAAAACAGGGTATCATTGTATCAAACAAATGATTGAGAAAAAAGAAAATCAAATTGAACATTGTTTCAAAAAAAATTCAATTAGATTTCATTTTTTTCTCAATCATATTTAAGACAAAATGATAATGAAGGCCAATTTCATAAAAACACAGATCAAGGCATGATTTAAGTTCCTCTCAGGGAGTCCCCACTCATCCATATTACTCAACACATGCTATTAAAACGGAGGAAAAGTTGAAAAGAAGAGCACAAAAAATTGGTGGCAACATGAGTATACTGGTCTTAAAAGGCAGAATGTCCATAGTATAAATCATCAAACCTCATTCATCATTGAGGAACATAGTGCACCTCTCATGTAAACTTTCTATATGTCATTAAAATTCTATGGGACAGCCAAACAAAAACCAAAATATAACACAAATGCCTCATCAATTCTTTATACTATAATTCTATTCATTTTACCACTGATTAAATGCAAAATGGAGTAACAATTTGGATGTAACATCCTATTTCATCATAGAGGATCACACCAACACACACACAAATCAAGGCAAACACAACATATAAACAGAACAAATCAAGGCTAAAATGAACATGTTTTAACAGATGAAGTAAAAATATCATATAAACAGAACAAATCAAGGCTAATATTAACATGTTTTAACAGATGAAGTGAAAAAATGATATAAACAGAACAACTCAAGGCTAAAATGAACATGTTTTAACAGATGAAGTGAAAATATCATATAAACAGAACAACTCAAGGCTAAAATGAACATGTTTTAACAGATGAAGTGAAAATATCATATAAACAGAACAAATTAAGGCTAATATTAACATGTTTTAACAGATGAAGTGAAAATATCATATAAACAGAACAACTCAAGGCTAAAATGAACATGTTTTAACTAATGAAGTGAAAATATCATATAAACAGAACAAATCAAGGCTAATATTAACATGTTTTAACAGATCAAGTCAAAATAACATATAAACAGAACAAATCAAGGCTAAAATTAACATGTTTTAACAGATCAAGGCAAAATATCATATAAACAGAACTAATAAAGGCTAAAATTAACATGTTTTAACAGATCAAGGCAAAATATCATATAAACAGAACAAGTGAAGGCCCAAAATTACATGTTTTAACAGATCAAGGCAAAATATCATATAAACAAAACTAATGAAGGCTGAAATGAACATGTTTTAACAGATCAAGTGAAAATATCATATAAACAGAACAAATCAAGGCTAAAATTAACATGTTTTAACAGATCAAGTAAAAATAACATATAAACAGAACAAATCAAGGGAAACATTACATGTTTTAACAGATCAAGGCAAAATATCATATAAACAGAACAAGTGAAGGCCCAAAATTACATGTTTTAACAGATCAAGGCAAAATATCATATAAAAAGAACTAATGAAGGCTAAAATTAACATGTTTTAACAGATCAAGGCAAATCTAACATTTATACACATTCAGAGCACAAAAACAATAGATCAAGGGAAAAATCAAACAAATCAAGGCAAATCAACAAATATATAACAAAATCGAGGCAAAGTAAACAGAAATAAAACAAATCAAGGGAAAATAACACAAGTTTTTTAAACAGATCGAGGCATAAACAACATGCGTATAAACAAGTTGAGCCAAAAACATGAAAAAAACACAAAAACCTAAACATGCAATCTAATCAAACGCAACCCCACAGGCAAAGCATGTTAAAAAAAACTTCCTAAAATTTTAAAAACAAAGATATAAGTTAAGGAGTGGACTGATCTGAGTCAAAATTTGAAAGGGGACTCTCCGAAACCATTTCGAGATGGTTTTTATACCAAGAGAGGTAAGCTCGCCATGATTTAAAGCCTTCCGGAGGTCGATCTTCCAAGTTTTCAGGTTTTTTGCCCTCAAATACACCAGCAAATTGAAGATCTGGTGGTTTTCTTGAAGGCGCGCCACAAGACCAACAAAACGAACCAAAATCCAAGGGTTTTTTTGCAACCCTAGAATTTTTATTAGCCTCCGCATCTAACTCGTCCATCAAATCAAAGAGCCGTTTCTTTGATTTCGGAGTTAACTCATCCATGAAATACCCAAAAATAACCAAGAAACAGGGGACTCGTTTTCTGAAATCACTCAAAAATGACAAAATCTAGGTTTATAATGATCGCAGAAAAAAGTAGATAATTAATCTACTGTTTTTTTCAACAATTTTGGAGTAAAAAACCTTAGATATGAGGGTTTGAAGAAGAAGAAGAGAGAGGAAAGTGACAGTCAGAAGGAGAGAGAAGAAAGTGACGGAAGAAATGAGATTAGGGTTTTGGAGGGAGTAGTTATAGGGGGGTTGGGGTAGGGTTAAATGGAGGGAGTGGGGGTAATAAATAGAGTTAGGTGGGTTGGGTGGGTTTAGGGAATTTAATTAAGTGGGCTAATTTTTTGGGCTGAAGTTTAGGATGTTTGTTTTATTAGCATTTGTAGTAAGGTTGGCAAATGTAGCAAATAATAAGAGACACACCTAAAAGACGGAGGGAGTATTATGCAATACTCCCTCTTCCTTTTTTTTTTATCTTTCTCACTTTCCTGTGCACATCTCCCAATGCACATCTTTGAACTTAAATATCTTTCATTATATATTAGTAAAAATTATAACAATTGAATATTAATAATGTACTAATTGAGATGAATCAAACAAGATCTCACATGACTATATTTTTTCTTATAAATTGAAAAAAATTGAGAAGATTCTCTCTAAGTATGAATAGTGTCAAGATTCTAAGTGAGAACAATAAAAAAAAACAGAGGGAGTACATTATATGATCTTCTTTATAGTATTACTATTATTATCATTTTATTTCTATTACGACTTTTACACAACTTTTATTAATAATAATATTAATAATCATTATTATTATTATAAGAACAATAATAATAATTATAATCATAATAACAATTATTATTACTAAAAATAATTATATAACTCAAATCATTATTTTATAAGAGCACTTATACAATGCTTCAAACTTTCCCTTAAAAAAAATGTTTCACACTTGAGAAGTCGGCAGACTCAACTCTTTTTTTTCATATAAAATAAAATAAGATATAAAAACAACTATGACTTGCGCATAAAAGAAATAAATAGCGTGCAACTTCAAATAGCTAGAGAGATTTGGAATTCGGTAGGAAGAGGTGTACCGAATCTAAATTTATAATTTGTATAGCACACTTAGCTTATTTTGAAATATAATCCGAACTTAGTAGTTTCATTGTCATGGATTTGAGCTATCATATTATATATATTTCTAATTTTTGCGTCAATCTTATGTTCTTAACATGTGGCTTTTAATTTTCTATTATTTAATAACAACAAAGTAACTTAATATAATGATAACAACGATATTTATAATGGTAACAACAAGATTAATAATAATTACCAATATTAATAATTAATAAGTACTACAACAACAATAATAATCCTTTTGAACAAATGTACTAGTAAATAATAATACTCCCTTTGTATTTTTTTATCTTTCTCACTTAGAATCTTGACACTATTCACAATTAGAGAGAAGCTTTTAGATTTTTATCACTATATAAGAAAATATATAGTCATGTGGGGTCTTGTTTGATTCGTCTCAATGAGTATTTTATTAATATTCAATTAGTATAATTTTTACTAATATATAATGAAAAATATTTAATAGTAATAATGAGTTTTAAAATATAAGCATGATCTGATCTGAACTGATCTGATCTGGTCTGATTTGAACTTATTTTTTCTGATCTAATCTGATCCGAACTTATTTTTTCTAATCTGATCTGATTAAATTTGAAATAAGCAAAAATAAGGTGAACTGAACGGATGAAGTAGCCTTTATCCATACGAAATACAAAATTATGTTACCTTGTTATTATCAATGTAGAATGGAATGTACTCAAGACATTCGAATTTTGTCTATATCAGTGCTTTATGTATCTCGGATTCAGCCAAAAGTTAGTGAAAAGAAAAACCAATGATTTCACCGAATCCAAATTTATAATCTAATGAAAGCTAGTGGTGTGTTCACGTGAACCTTTGGATTTTATCATTAAATGCATGAATTTAAGCTTGATAATGATGTCCTATTTGTTTAATTTTGATTCAAATGTCTACTAAACAAACTTACACATCATCTATAATTAATACTTTGATGAAGTAGAAAACTGGTTGCTGTCACCATGCCGCATGTATCATTGTTAACTAGCGCCAAAAATATGGAATATATATTATAAATAGTTTTTAGCTTTTGATTATGTCCCATTACTTATAGTTTTCATTTATTAATATTTTCTATTGAAATAATAACATTATAATTTGGTTTAATAGTTATTATTATAGTATATAAATTCAAGGTCACAAGATCAAATCTTATGCAATGAAGTTTTTTATATTTTTTATTGTATGTAGATTACATGTTATAAAGCAACCTAAGAAAGAGTGCCATGTGACATTATTTCTTGTTTAGAAACGCTTTTTAATATAATTGTATAAATTTATTTTGGTAATTTGGCGGCTTTTATTAAGAGAGGCCAGATAGCACTTGCTATGCGCCTATATATAGATATTACAAGTAGCATTACATCAATTGCCATAAATAACAAACAAGGAGTTCAAAGAAAACATTATAGCCAAGCTAGGAATTCAGCATCTCTCACTAGCCCTCGCTTGGCTAGAGTATCTGCAACTACATTAGAATATCAAGCCATTCTTTCCTTGCATTTTTGATATAGTTCAACTGAAAATTTAGTTTCCAATGCCCTCCTTCGTGGCTATTGCAATTGCTTGATAGCATTTGTTAAATCTAATTCGATAATAATGGAAGAATTTTGAATACACACGAGGGTCATCAAGATATGACTTGCTCTGAATATGACTAGAATCTCAACTGAGTTTATTTTTATCGGATGCATCAGGCTCGAAAACAAATACATGAAAATTCTGACATCATGTCGGAGCATTCTACCAATATCGGACATAGATTGAATTGGGTTTAGAGAAGCATCCACGTTCCATTTGACACTGTTCATAGGAGTGAGGAGGAGACCAAGAAATTATTTGTTTCGGCACGGATGATTTCCCCTTCACATCATTAGATCCGGTCCAATTAAGGCAAGGTGGATTTGTAAGCATGCACTTCTTCCTAGGAGTAGGAAAAACGGACCCCCCCTACCCTTTTAGCCACCAGCATAGACGCACGAGAATTAACTCTTGAACTTGAGCCCTTGAACATACAATATCATTGAAGATTCGGGAATTCCATTCTTTCCATATAGCCCATTTGATGATAGAAAACATGGCACACCAGATTTTTGAAAAAAAGGAGATTGATTAAAGGACCTCCATTAGGGGGTGTAAGTGGATTGAACTGCATTTGACTTTATCAAATCCAAATCCAGTCCAAAGTTTTTGAACTCAAGAAATTGAGTCCAAGTGCGATCCAAATGTTTTTTGAGTCCAGTCCAGTCCGTTAATTTTTTCTTGAATTCGTATCAGGTCCAGTTTAGTCCGATTCTTATATAATTTTCTTCCCCCGATTTAGATTCAATGGCTCACAAAGTTTCTCATAATTAAATTTGAAAAATCAAGCTCATTATATCTGTTACATAAAATAAGTGATATACATATATTATTTTATATATATAAATATTAAATATATATACATTATATATATTACATATAAAAGTATTTTTGGATTGGACTGGACTTATTGGACTCCAAAGGAGTGAGTCCAATCCAGTTGAGAATATTTAGACTAGAAAATTTGAGTCGGAGTCCAGTCCAGTCTGACAAGTTTGTACTAGACTGAATGAGACTCATGACTTTTCACAGCCCACTTACACCCCTAACCTCCATTGTTCAAAAGCATCTCTTAAGCATGAGGAAAAAACCCATTTTAAGCCCCAAATACTCATCCACAAATTCCAGGTTTTCCACAAGAATGACAAAGTAGCAAGAGATGATTGAAGCTTTCAATGTGATCATGGCAGAGGGGGCACTTAGCATCATTTTAAGCAATTATGCACAATTTCAATAATTTTCCTCGTGTGTTAATTTTACAAAGCAAGGCCTACCAGTTAAACACCTCGATTTGAGGAGGAACTAATCCTCCCCACACACGCTTTGGGTGAAGAATGCATGGAGAACGAGGCGCCATCGATTTTGCTAATTCCACGGTACGAGATTATAAAAATATTTCTCGTGATTTGTGAGGTTGTTGTACATAAGAATCTTCACAGTCAATTGAGAGATAAACTTCGCTAAAGTGAGATAGAAGATTACCCAACTCTTCTTCATCTCTTAATATGAGAAGGAAAAGAGCTTAAGTTAGGCTTGTTTTAATAATGGACGGGTTCCAACCCATTTATCGTGCCACAAGAGGGCCTTAAGCCCATTACCTACTTTACTTCTAATACTGGATTTGATTAATTCATTGGTTTGCTGATTTTTGAGAATACGGGCACAAACTTGGCGCCAGGGCCCACCATGAATTGGTGTGGATAAATAATGGGCTTGAAAGAGCGGAGAGTACCCATATTTTGCTTGATCACATTTCTCCAAAAAACAGTAGGTTCATTTAGGAATCCCTACCCGCTTATAGAGCAAGCTAAGGTAAGATTGCTATGCAATAAGCTTCCAGAACTTAATCCCTAAGGGATTTCGGCAGCTCCACGATGTCCCACGAGACCAATTCCAAAGACTGGATATTTTGCCCACCACACAATAGAAATTGATGCTGGAGTTTATTAATTTTATCAATTACTTCCCTAGGAGCCGAAAATAAGGACATGTAACAGATGGGAAAACTTGAGATGAAAGCCTTTATAAGTGTAAGTCTCTTAGCAATGGAGAGATTTCAACCTTTTCATGATGCAAGCTTCTTCTTAATGCGCTTAATAACGGGGTCCCAAAGCTCAATTCGATTCACATTGCCCCTAATGGGGAGCCTAAGATAAGTGAAAGGAAGTTTTCCAACTTTACATAAGAGGGATTTTTCCGCCATTTGCAACTAAGAATCCTCAACATGAATGCCCATAAGAGAGCTTTTATGGAAATTAACTTGGAGACCCGATGCCAATTGAAAGAGGATAAGAACCTTTTTGATGTTGAGAAGGGAATCTATCTTTGGTGTGCAAAAGATAATTGTGTCATCGGCATATTGAAGGTGAGTAAGCCTTATGCCTTCCTTTGAAATCTCCACACCCTCCTACAACTCAATAGATGTCGTCTTTTGGACGACAAGGCTAAGCGTTTCCACAACCAAATCAAATAGGAAAGGAGATAATGGATCCCCTTGGCGAAGGCCCCAGTGAAATTTCAAGGGAATGGTAGAGGATCCATTAATCAAGATTGAGGCCTCCGCACTCTTCACACATGCTATAATCGAAAGAATCTAGAGAGAGGGAAATATAATTTGTTGTAGAGTCCATTTTAGAATCTATGCTATCAAAAGATTTGTGGAAGTTAAGTTTACGATAGTAGCTTTTTTTTTTTTTTCTTCTACATGATTCAATAAGTCCTCCAGCAATGAAAGCACCATCAAATATATTTGTCGACCTTCAATGAAGGAGGATTGGAAGGGCCCAATGAAAGAGTCCATAACTTTATGCATCCTCATAGTCAACAGCTTTGCAATCATATTGTAAATGCACCCGACCATACTGATTGGTCTGAAATATTGGAAGCCATTTGGATTTTCTATCTTCGCGATCAAGGCAATGTAGGCCACATTAGAGCCTTTTAGTAATTTCCCCAAAGACTAGAATTCATCAAAGAATGTGTAGATATCCTCCATTATCATATCCAGACCTCCTTCATAAATCGATAATTAAAACCATCCGGTCCCGGTGCTTTTTGTGAGTTACAAGAGTGTACAACATCATCAACTTCCTCACGGCTGAATGGAGAGATGAGAGCTCTAGCTTGTTCGGGTGAGAGGTTTCGGAAGCCCAAGCCCTCAAAAGTGGGTCAAGTGTTATAAGGCTCCTTGAAGATGGCCTTGAAATATGAGATTGTCTCTTTGTGTATACCTGCAAGATCATCAATTATTAAACCGTTAGAAAGTAAAGAGGTTATAGAGTTTTTCGTCCTTTGAACTGAGGCAAGAATGTGGAAGTATTTTGTGTGTTTTATCACCTTGTTTCAGCCATTTAGCTCTGGAATTTTGGGCCCAAAATGTTTCTTTTATTTTTAAACAAAGCCACAAGTTTTGTTGGGCCTCCCTGCGATCAAAAAGTTCCTGGTCGGTGAGTAGTCTCTCGTTAGAGATGGAATCAGTCTCCTGAATTTTCTCCTCCAAGGTTGTAATGTATTGGTCAATATACCCAAATTCAGAGGCATTCCAATCTTTCAGACTTTTTCGGGTGAGTTTGGGCTTTTCATACACCTTCAAATTTGTGTTACTGACCCAAACTTCAAGAATTAGCTTCAAGCACCCAGGATGCGAGAACCAACAATCCTGAAATTTGAAAGGTCGTTTGGGGGCCCAATTCTGTTCATGGGAGTTAATCTGAAGCAAACAATACCATGTTTGAGGAGCATGACATGCAGTGAGGGGAATAAGGTGATCCATTTAGGATTAACAAGTAATCTGTCGAAAATATCATCACACAGACATGCCTAAATGCAAACTGCTAGACTTAGTTGAATTGATTTTCAATCGTAATTGGGTCATACAATTTATTTGAAAAAATACATTGAATATGGGAGTTAATTTGTAAATGGGCAAACATTTTACATATATTAGTTAGAAAAACTAAACATGTCGCAAGATTTACTTAGTATTGAACTTTTGGAGTTCTTCCATCCACTAGAAGATCAACATATAGCGAGTCACAAGAAGGTTGTCTTTTAAGCTCTTTTACACAAGCTATATGATTCTTTCTCATATAACTCTACACACTTACTCAAATAGTTTTGTTAGGTCTTCTTAAGAAACAAAATTAAATGAAGACATTTAGCAATAAATAAGCTATTCAAATTTAATTAGAACTTATTACAATTTTGAATCAAATTTGAAGAATCCTACCTAGACTAAATCTGAATTTTTACTTAATTAATTTATTGGCCTTGAGAACTTATTAGAATTTTTTTCTGTGAGATAAATGAAATTACAATAAGATGAACATTTTACTCACCATAGCAAGTCATTTCAAGTTTATAAGTACATTTTAGGGTTTTGTGTGTACTAGGCTAACATCTTTTGTGATAAATTTAACATGGTAATTTAAAATATAGAGCATTTTATATTTTAATAACTCTCATTCATAACCTTTTTTTATGAGTCTCATTCATAACCCTTAAATGTTATATCAATCATTATATTATTCTTGAGTTAATACTATTTTAATAAGGATACAAAAAATTTCAAAGGACAATTAATGGATTATGTTGAGCAAGTGAGCATCCTCAATACTTTACTAATACATCTATATGAAAAATCTAGGAACTTTCTCTCTCTAGAGTATTTGGCTCACAAAAAAGTGATACCCTAATTTTCGTTCTTAGCTGAAAAGTTTTGCTATCTCGTCGCTTGCAACAACAAATCTCATCTAAATTCAACTTGAATCGAAAGATGGAATTCATGAAGCACATATGGGGGACTAATTAGCGGCTCATCTATGGTATTGACCGCTCTTCTCTATTACTTAATCGCATCATTCTCAATCCATATCACTAATTTGTGTTTACTCATCACTACAAATCAAACTTCAATTTTCTTTACCAGTTTCTTTACTCGTTATGGAAAATCATCAAGCTCATCACTCCGCAAAACGAAACCATCCAGATCAACCACCTTACCACCACATCCAAAGGATGTGAATTCTCATCCAACACCCACCTAATTATTATAATCCACCAACCATAAACTGGTCTCGTGCATGTTGTAGTTGGAATGTTTCTTCATACTTCCCTGCCGAATTCCGCCAACTATATTATGTTTTTAATATTGTAAACAATCATTAGAAAACATGTGAACTTATCCACGTATATTGTACGGGTCCGTACTTTATACTAGAATGCCAAAAATCTAACCGACAGAGATGCGATCCTGCATCTCAACACCACCTTTTTTGATGGAAAGCCTATAACCTTTCGACCAAGTTAAGCCAACCAAGTCCCAACAAGCATTAATTTTGATATGGGCCATGTTTGGGTACGTATTTATGATCTCCCTTGGGCTACCTTGACAACAACTGGACAGTTAGAATTCTAAGTCATGTATTGATGGTCGAATCCATTAATAATATTGGCCGGGCCTGCTAATACTGGTCCGGGGCTGCCACAACAACTATGTCTATGAGGAAGAATAACCATAGATCTTACCCAACCTTTAATACCAGGGTGCTTTCTCCCTATTGACAAAAACCAAGTGTCTTGGATATATTTTAGATATGAAGGTATCTTCAAGTTCCGCAAAGAGTGTGGCTGTGTGGGATACAATACTAGACGATGTCATTTGTCTGCATATGAAGCCCGTAGAATCATTCAAATACGAGTGCACGAGTTTGAGGAGGATGGAATTACAGTACTACAAACCCATAAGGACATTCCACTCTATACCAACATGGTAAGGGGTCTAAGTAACAGGTTTATTCATCGTAACCCTCATATTAACCTGTTTAATATACCTCCATAACTGTATGTTCCATAAGTTGATCCTTACCTTTACCCTCACTTATTTCTCCATGACCATGGGGAAGCGGAAAGTTCACCTGAGGATTTTTATGACGCAACACCAGATTTTAGGGCTCACAACACGGACTATAGCAACCAATATTAGTCACATGAAAACTCCAAAAATCACACCAATCCTCCGTCTGATTTTTCAACGCTTCCCTACAAAATCGCACAACTATATGGCATGAATAAACCTCATCTTAACCCCTTCACCAGGTAGGTATGTGTTTGCTCCATATTCAAGGGCTTTTGTTCACCCGCCACAAACACCAGACCTAGGTTATACCACCGATCTCCTAGTATAGATCTTAATGTATTGCCAAATCAGACCAACACTGATCCGAATCCTTCACAAGCCCAAAATTTGAGTGTTAATAATTATGGTAGGAGAAGCATTTTCCAACAGTTGGGTCTTACGGGTTGGGCACAAAGATTTGTACGTGCTGCTAGCCAATTTTGTGTGCCTATTGGGTCTGTGAAGGCTAATAGGCCAAATAATCATCTTACATATCATGGGCCTCATGCTTCTCCCAATACTTTAGAAGCAGTGGCGAACGAGGGATGGGATATTCGCCCACCACGACCTCAAGAAGCTGGGCCCAATTACTGGTTGGACCTTATGTAGGGGAATTCTTCGAGTGAGAGAAATGAAATACCCTCAAACATTCAAAACACTGAGCTAACTAATCCACATCCTATATATTTGGAGCCTGAAGAACTTTGCATTATATCAAATATTATTAACAGCAGGTTCAGGATATCTCCACCTTTATTTGCAGACTCTTATAATCCTATTTTGCAGGTTGATACAGGTCTTCAACCAAATGATGTGTCAGTTGACTCGATGGCTATATATTCTCCCACCTCGCCATTAGAGTTCTCAAACATAAATACAGACTTAAGCTATAATTCAGATTACACTTAAGGCAACCAACAACATAATGACCTTGAGAAACAAATCGTGCTCGCTCTTCCTTATACTCCTTCAATCATTGTAGGTAGAAAGGAGACGAGATGCTCCCAATACCAAAAGCCAATTTTCCAATAGTTACTTTAGGTTTGAAGGAGATGCATTTCAAGCCAAGTTTAAAAGACATAAACAAAGGATGGAGGAATGGAACTCCAAAGGGGGTTTCAATATTAAATGTGGTAACAAAAATTCAAAAGTTCAAAGTAAAGCAATAACTGATCTTGCTATGACTGCAGTTTTTAAGGTGGAACCTGTTATTTTCATCTCTCAGCATAGTAACAAAAAACGGACAGCGAAAACATCTCCACCTGACCCCCTGGGTGACTGGAGCCTCAAGAGGAGCAAAACAAATGAAATTTCTTCAAAAGAGAACAATACTGATCTGGATACCAATGTTTGTGACAGGGTGACGCACTTGACTTTGAATGTGATAATACCAGATAACAATGCTGAGAGGGACGTGGTTGACGTAGACCAACCACTAACGTCCTAATGAATGTGATCTCTTGGAATTATCGAAGACTCAATGCTAGCAATTGTCCGACAATTTCGTACCTTTGATGGCTAGTTTCCAGTTATCTTCCCTCCTTTTCTGTTTCTCCAAGAAACTAAAACAGCCGTAGACAATGTTGTTATCTTACTTTGAACTACTAGTCCTACTTCTTTTTGTGGAGTTGATGTTGTAGATACTAGGGAGAGCTTAGTTGTTTTTCATTGGGGCCCTTTTGCTATAGATGTCGTTGTAAAATCTAGAAACTATATTTTTTGTAAAATTACAGCCATGAATGGGAAAATATGGCACTGCCTTTTCTTGTATGGTAAGTAGATTTACATCAACTGCTACAACAATATACATATTATATAATAATCGACGATATTAATAAAAGTCGATAGTTAATCCGACAAGCTAGGGGGGTTTACTTAATTTGTGGTTGGGAAGAGATAACCAAATGGAAGCATGATCTCAATTTACTGGACATACCCTTTCATGGTCCCCATCATACATGATCTAACAACAAGGGTCCTTTAGATCTTGTAATGAAGAGATTGGACAGAGACTACGCTTCATCGGACGGTTTAGATGATTTTCGGCTAACAACACTTTAGAATTTCCCAATTGTCCATTCCGACCATGCGCCCATCTAGTTACAAACAACACCACCAACCTTCAAGCAACGTAGACCTTATCAAATCAAGAATTGGTGTTTAAGACATCCCAAGGTATTGCAATTTGTTATAGAAACGTGGCAAATAACGATTATAGGTTCTCCAATGTATATTTTCTCAAAGAAACCGGGTATCCTTCGACATCGGTTAAAATCTAGCTCGGTGTCTCGATAAATGACTATTATGGGGCGTAAACTGGAAGAGTATTTCTGAAAAACTACAAAGCCACAATAATCATGTGCAAATTATTAACCACGACATCTCTTTATTAGACGTCGTCAAGTTCTAATGCAGGAGGCTTCTCTCACCGCGTTACTTATTGGCAACAACATATTAAGGAGCACTATCTTAAATTTAGGACCTTTCTTCAAAAAATTTGTTCAATAGATTATGGCAAAAGAAACAACAAAATTATGTGTACATGCTTCGTAACACTGCTAAGGGTTGGGTTGATAATCCACAAGACATTGAGTTAATACATCAAGACTATTTTAAGAGTATATTTCTTCTGTCTTCAGGGGCTACGATGGACAACCCTTAACATGGCTCTGACATTGATCTTGTACTACGAGAACTTCACCTGCCCAAAATTTCTGCTCAAGAACAACTAACGCTCTCTTCTATTATGGATCAAGAAATTAGGGGCGCAATTTTTAATATCGCTACTGACAAATAGCTGACGGGGTTCCTTCGGAAATTTTCAAAATTCAATGGGGAAGTATTGGACCTTCCGTAATTCAAACAGTTAAACATTTCTTCTCTACCGGGCACATTTTGAGAGAATGTAATAAAACATTATTGATTTTGATTACGAAAAATACCCCTCCGGAGGAGGTAAGCCATTTTCTTCCAATTAGTCTTTGCAAGGTTGTTTATAAGATTGCGAAGTATATGGTAAATAGAATGGAGCACCTTTTCCCCAGTTTAATTGTTGATTATCATAACACTTTGTTCCGGGACATCACATGGACGATAATATTCTGATCTCTCATGAATTGACACATTTGATTAACAAGCAACGATCAGGCTCTCGACATTTAGCAACGCTGAAACTAGATACGAACAAAGCATATGATCGGGTTAGTTGGCTGTTTATTCTTAAAATTCTAACAGCTTATGGTTTTCCACCACATTGGGTTCAAATTATCTAACAATGTATTTTAACGGTCTCATACCAAATTCTTATAAATGGAGCTGCAACACAGTCATTCATTCCATAATGTGGCCTCCGTTAGGGGGATCCTCTCTCACCTTATCTATTCTTATTCTGCATGGATATCCTTTTAAGGATGACCAAACTTGCTACAAAGATTCGACAACTTCAAGGTATAAAAGTTGGTAAACTAGGGCCTACTATATCTCATCTATTTTTTGCAAATAACACACTCTATTTCTTACATGCTTCGAAGGAGGTGTGCACTTCACTTAATTCTACCATGACAAGATTTTGTAATATATCGTGTCAGATGCTTAATCTCCAGGAATCGTTTGTGAAGTTTAGCCCGAATATTCAACCCGATCAAAAACAAACTTATGAAGGTATTCTTTGGATGGAGGACCAGTCTTCTCTTGGAAAATATCTTGGGGAAACCATTGATATACAAGGGTCCAAAGTTCACTACTTCACTCCCTTACTCGATATAAGATCTCAACCAACATCTCACGTTAGAGTCAGTGCACTTTGTCTTAGCCGGCAACGTTAATAATTATTAACTCCATTTTGGTGGCCTCTATTATGCACCAATTATCTGTTTTCCACATTCTTCATACCATAGTTAACAAATTAGATGTGATGATTGCTCGAATCTTTTGGCGTAATCATTTTCAGCAAGGCATTCATTGGGAAAAAATAGATGTTCTCCATCAACCTCAAGGTCAGGGAACATTGGGTATTCGTAACATAAGCATATTCAATAAGGTTTTTTTATGAAGAAAGTGTGGAGATTATATCAATATCCACAACTTTTGCTAGCTAAAGTTTTTCGCTCTCCAAATTCGCAAGGCTCATGGATCAGGTCGAGTAAACATAAATTATCTTGGGGTTGTAAAGGATTATTGATGGTGAGCCAAACGTTACAGGCTAGTTGTGCATGGAAGGATGGAAACATAAATTCTATAAAGGTTGCGACACATCCTTGGGTTAACGAGAAGATACCTAATTTTCGGGATTGCATTTCATTAAGGGAGGCAACAAACCTTACAGTAGTAAACTTCGTTCTTCCGGGTAATCATGGATGGGACATTCGGAAAATCCATAGCTTATTTATTCCTAGCAATGCCCGACAAATCAAAGGTATTGAACTCCCCTCTAACCCTGCAATTATATATTGACGTCCCTTACTGGCCTTTCACGCGTTCAGGGGACTACTCTGCAAAGGCAGGATACAAATTTTTATTACAACAACAACAAAAACAAATTCGCAGCATGACAACATAAATGAGCACGAAAAAGTATATATAAAAAAGATGAGAGAGAAAGTTAGAGAGATAAGCTCTAACCAACAACCTCAGCCCCTTAGTTCCATTAGAAACCCTAGAAACCCGATCATAGTTCCGCGAAAATTCTCGCTGCATCTCTTAGCCTTTGATTGGGGCTTAATCTTCAGAGTAATCATTACTTTTCTTCACTCAATTAATATCCTCTGTATTCAATTGAGAGTGGGTGAAGTTCAGACTACCCCTATTCATCTTAGGGATAGGTCTGCGGCTGATTTAGGTTTGCGATTATCTAAATTAGCTAGCTGGCGTGTTATTGAAGCAGTAAATGCAGGGTTTTTTGCTTGTTTGCTTAAATTCATCCTTAATTGCCAGTTTCTCTGGCTGAGGTGGCTCATTTTTAGGGGTTTTAAGTTCAAATTAGGGCTGAGGTGTTGGTTTTGTCAGATGAGTGAAGTGATGGTTCAGTTCTCTGCTAGTGTGTTGAATGCTATTCTTAATGTCCTTGTTTCTATTGTCATCATTATTTGGGGTTTCCGGGTTATTTTGTATCTTTCCAGTTAGATTTCTTGGTGATGTTGGATTTTTATGCATCAATTTAGTTCTCACATTTAATGCGATTGGAAAAGTCCCTACTCAGGTATGGATTCATAGCTCTTTTTTTTTGGTTTTCCGGAGAAGTTTGGGTCTATAAAAGCCAAGTCTTTGGTTTAGGTGGTACTCACTCTTTCTCCCTCTGTCAATTGTTATTCGTCTTGTTGATTTTTCTTTATCTAACTTCAAAAAAGTGGGTAATAGCTTAACTTCTCTGTTGTGGTTTTGTGTGAGGATGAACTCGTTCAAAGAAGCTTTGCTTTCCGAAGGAAATGGCCAGTTTCAGAATGCTGTTGAAGGTGTTGTGGATCCTGATGAGATGGTTGCCGTTCCATCTTCTAGTCCTGCTTCCTGTCTGTAAGTGACCCTCCGGGTCCCCCAACTTTCCCTGAAGCTATTATATTAGATGATTATCTCAAGTTAAGCAAGACATTGATGATTTATCAAAAACTTGTTTAGTTGGTAAAATGTTGGGTGTTATTGTTGATTTGAGGACTGTTATGTTTAGAACAAAAGCTGATTGGCAGTTCTGTAAGGGTGATATTGAGTACCTAGATATGGGTAATAACTGGGTTATGATTAAGTTTGCTAATCCTGGTGATTTGTTTCTTGTTTGGTCTGAAAGACCTTGGCACATTCAAGGTGAGTTGTTTTTCATTTATCCCTGGAAGCCACATTTTGACCCTTATGTGGAAGAAATTAAGTATGTGGATTTGTGGGTAAGGATCCTAGATTTCCTGCTGAATTGCTTAACTTTGATTCCATTAACCTGTTAGCTGCTAATAATATAGGTGCTTTGATTAGGCTGGATACTCGTTCAGTGTTAAAGCATAAGATAAGGTTTGCCCGAGCATGTGTTAGGGTAGATATTACTGAACCCCTGTTGGAATATGCTGAAGTTACTAGAGCTGGTGGTGTGAAATGTGGTTATGTTATATGGTATGAGGACTTTTCTTAGGCTGTTCATTTTGTGGTTGTGATGATCACAGTATTGATGATTGTTTGATTCTGTCCCCTCCTCCCAAAGAAGTTAAAGTGATGTTAATGAAACATCCAAAAAAGCAATGGCTTGCAGAGTTTATTCAAGGTGCTACTAGGCTAGCTAAGCCTCTTACCACTGCTGAGCAAGCTTTAGTGGTTGAGGCTAGGCCTAGACACATTGTTAGACCTCTCTCTTCTACTGCTACTCCTCCCAAAAAGTTTGTTCCAAAGAAAAAGTTCCCTGGAAAGTCATTTACAGGAAAGAAAAATGTTGCTGCTGGTGCTGGTATCTCTATTAGAGAACCTGTTGTTCAGTCCCATCCTACAGTTGCTGCCTTATCATTGCCTTCTCAGGCTGGGAAAGGTAAGGGGGTGATGATTGCCCACCCTGTGATAGAAGTGGATTCCTCTGATGATGACTGTGAGTCTGTGATGCCTTCTGCTATCCCTCCTTTCTCTAGTTGTCTAGTCAGTAATGCTGGTAATCAGCATGAGAATGTTGCCATGGTGTCTTCTGCTGCTATGACCCTCCTCCCTCCCTTAGTCCATGATGATTCTATTAAGTCCCCAGTTCCTTTGAGGGTAATTTACCCTACTGAGCTGTTAGAATGTGGTTTTATATCTGATGCTGATGGTTTCATGGATGATGAGAATGATTTATATGCTGAGGAAGGTGTCCTATCTGGTATTGTTGAGGACACTATATCCTGGAAGAAACTGTTCATGCTGGGGGCTATGTTTCGCAGCAAGATGGCTCTTTTCACTCTCTCCATTCTGAGACCTCAATCATTAAGCAGATTGAGGGGATGGGGGTTGAAAGGGCTAGCATCAAGGACTCCATGTCAGCTTCTAGTTCAGCAAAGAGAAGGAAGATGGATTCTGATGAAGATCATCTACAGCAAACCTGAAGAGGGGAAGGACCTAGTCTGGTCTTCTCTTATCCACTGCCATGTATGGATATTAGTTTTTGGAATGCTAGAGGATGTAAAAGACCTCTTCTTATGGAGGAAGTTAAAGTTTTTTGTAATCTTAATAATGTTCAAGTCATGATGCTTTGTGAAACCAAAACCTCTTCTCCCCCTACGGAGGCTTTTACTAGGTTTTGTGGGTTTCACCATCATGACTTCCTCCCTTCTTTTGGAATGGCAGGTGGCATGTGGATTTTTTGGAAAAATGTTCCTAGTCATCCTTTTATATTTTCTGTTGATGCCAAGTATGACCGGTTTATGGTTTGTAATATAAATGTGTTGGCAATGAATATTTCCTTTAAGCTTATTTTTATTTATGCTCCTCCAAATAACAATCTCAAGTTACAATTTTGGGAAGAGTTAATTAGTACTATTCTTCGCATTTCAGGGCCTTATTTAGTATTAGGTGACTTCAATGAATTAAGTTTAGTAGTGATAAAGTAGGAGGTGCAACTTTTTCATTCGCAAGGTTGAACTATATGAATAGACTTTTTAGAAGTAGAATGTATTGAATTACCATTCCTAGGCAAGGTTTTACTTGGAAAAAAAAAAGAAGTGGGCCTGATAATATCCTAGAAAGATTAGATAAAGGACTAGCCAATATAGATTTCTTAAATTTATTCCCTAATGTGAAGGTTCAACATCATGTTTTTACATCCTCAGATCATTGTCAAGTATCTGTTAAGCTCGATATTCTTTAAGGTAGGAAATCCCCCCCCTTTAGATTTGATAAAGCTTGGACTACTCGTAAAGATTTTGAAGTGATTATTAAGAAGGCTTGGTCAACTAGATTTAATGGATCGTATATGTTTTGTTTCACGAAAAAGTGTAAGCTACTAAAAGAAAAAGCTAAGAATTGGTCTACCACCAGATTTGGTAATGTTCTCTGTCAATTAAAAGTGGTTGAAAGTAAACTAAAGTGTATTCAAGAAAACCTTCTGGTAATCCCAGCTGCCCTTTTCTTGCTGCAAAGTTAGATAAGTTTCTATTGAAACAGGTTAGGCTGTTAGAATTCCAAGAATTATATTGGAAGACTAAAGCAAAATCAAATCATCTAAAGCTTAGTGATTCCAATACTAAGTATTACCATGCCTGTGCGTCATTAGAAGAAATCGAAATTTTATATCATCCATTAAGGATGATGCTGGCGTTGTCTTAGCAGATCCAAAGGACGTTGAAAATTGTTTTACAAATTCATTTGTTCAACGGTTTACTTCTAATCAAGAGTGTTTTTTTGATGCAAACTTAGATTTCTCTCTTTTAGAAACGATCATTTCAGAGGAGGACAATATGCATCTGTGTTCTGAGGTTAGTGCTGAGGAAATAAAAAAACGTTGTTTTTGAGTTAGCTCCTGACAAAGCGCCAGGCCCAGATGGCTTCCCACCTTATTTTTTTCAAAAATATTGGTCGTTAGTAGGTAATTCGGTCTGTCATGCAGTAAGAGCATTTTTCTTTTCAGGAACTCTGTTAAAAGAAGTCAATCATACCTTTATCACT
This sequence comes from Beta vulgaris subsp. vulgaris, assembly GCF_026745355.1. Classification (NCBI taxonomy): domain Eukaryota; kingdom Viridiplantae; phylum Streptophyta; class Magnoliopsida; order Caryophyllales; family Amaranthaceae; genus Beta; species Beta vulgaris. The sequence continues at coordinate 7,382,426 of NC_079205.1, read as the reverse complement.
TTAATTCCTAAAGTGGAAGCTCCTTCTAACCCGAATCAGTTTCGGCCTATTAGTCTTTGTTCTACTATCTATAAAGTTATTGCAAAGATAATGGCTTCTAGATTGAAGATTGTGCTAGGGAAAATTATTCACCCCTTGCAGGGTGCTTTTGTCCTTGAAAGGCTCATTCAAGATAATGTGTTAATAGCGCACAAAGTGTTGGCTGGATGAAGGAATGTATCTCCTCAGTTTCATTTTCTGTTTTAATTAATGGGATCCCTGGTGATGTGTTCTATCCTTCTAGGGGGATCCGGCAGGGAGATCCTCTTTCTCCTTATATCTTTATTTTGTGTGCTGAAATTCTTGCTAGGCAGCTTCATTCAGCCAGCAGAGAGGGGGCTAAGTTAGTTGGTGTCTCTTTGGGTCACTCTCGTGTTAAAATTCCGTTCCTAACATTTGCAGATGACACTATGATTTTTGCTAAAGCTTCTGTCGATAGTTGTACTGTAATCAGGGGAATTCTGGATAATTATTGTAGGATGTCTGGTCAATTAGTTAATTATAATAAGTCAGCATATCAGTGTTCTCCTAACACTGATCCTATCCTTGCTACTTCCTTTGCCTCTATTCTGCGTATGGGTGAAGCTTGTTGTTTGGGTAAGTATTTGGGTTGCCTTATTATTGATAGTAAGGTTACTAATAACACCTTTGGGGATATTCAGGAAAAGGTTCAAGTTCAGCTCTCCAAGTGGAAAGCTAACTCCCTATCCCAAGCCGGTCGCACGGTTCTCATTCAATCTAATTTAGCAACCAAGGCTAATTATCAGATGCAATGCTTCTTATTGCCATCTCATATAGTGGAATCCCTGGACAAGAGCTACCGTAATTTTTTCTGGAATAAATCTTCAGAGTCTAAATCCCCTAATCTTATAGGTTGGGATAGGATCTGCAAACCAAAGAAGAATGGGGGTCTTGGATTGAGAAAGGCCAAAGTAATGAATATGGCCTTACAGTTTAAATTACTATGGAAAATCTCTTTTTAGTTCGACAATTAGGTGTTTCAGTATCCCATTTGCTCAGTTTGTCCGGTTCTCAGGGGTTCTGAGTCTTTGGTTGTTGAGAGTTTTTTCACCCAGGATTGTCAATGGGATGCAGTGAGGCTTAGGGAGTTTGTCACGGAGGAGGTTTGTCTCGCCATTTGCAGCATCTTCATTCCTAGGCACCCTTTGGAGGACAAGTGTGTGTGGGCTCTTTCGCCTGATGGGTGCTATTCCGTAAAATCGGGTGTCCAGCTGCTTCAAGGTTCAGGGCCTGAGGTTCATGGTTCTTTGCCTAGTGTTTCTTTCTTTTGGATTTGGAGTCTTCAGGTTCCTCCTAAGATTAAGTTCTTTCTTTGGAAAATCTGTAATAACGGGCTTCCTACCAAAAAGAGGCTGGAGGTGAGTCATGTCTTCCTTCCGGTTGAGTGTGTTTTTTGTAATCACCATTCGGAACATCTTCTTCATCTTTTTGTGGAGTGTCCCTTTTGTATCGATGTTTTTGATATGTTAGGGACCAGGTTTGGTTGGCCTTCTCTTCCTGGTAATCCAGAGGGCCTTGCTTTCATCGATTGGTTTTGTGCTTTAATTAAGAGTAGGTCTTTGACTGAGTTAGCGAAAATTGCCACAACTTGGTGGTTTGTTTGGTATGCGAGGAATGGTATCTCCTTTAGAGATGAGGCTTTTTCGATTGTTAAAATTTGCTGGATGATCAAAAATTTTGTGGATCGGTGTGGGGATGATCCTCTAGTGGTGGATCCTTCGCACCCTGGTAGTGGTTTGCTTCGTAGGCCCGCTAAGCTTTCAAGGCTGAATGTTAGTTGGGTTGCTCCCCCGGTAGGGTTTTTTAAGCTCAATTTTGATGGGTCAAAGTTGAAGGATGGTTCAGCGGCCTTAGGTTTTGTTATTAGAAATGAAGAAGGCGTGATCAAGCTTTGTGGTGCTAGATCATTAAGTGCTGACTCATCTATTTTGGTGGCTGAAGCTTGAGCTCTCAGAGAAGGCATTATTGGTGCTCGAACGCTAGGGATTAATAAGCTGGTGGTTGAAGGGGACAATCTTAGTGTTATTCAAGCTATTAAGCGTGTTTGGAAAATTCCTTGGTCTATTCATTCTCTTATTATGGATGCAGGGGAAGATTTGAAGAATTTTGCGGAGGTTAGTATCAACCATGGAGTTCGGGAAGGGAATGCTGCAGCAGATTGGATGGCTCATCGTGGTCATGTTTGTTCTAATTTAACTTATTGGTTTGAGTCTCCTGATCTCAATTTCTCTGTAATCATCCGAAAGGATGCTTTAGGGTGGCCCATTTCCTGGGATCCTCCCTAGTGGTTGTTTTCTGTATTAAAAAAAAAAAAAAAAAAAAAAAAAAAAAAAAACATAAATGAGCACGAAATTCTTTCGTATCGTTTGGGGTTTGAACATCATGCCTAAATGGAAACTTTTTATTTAGAAACTATGGCATAATTGCCTTGTTATGCAGTCTAATCTCTATCCTAAGGGTATTGTGCTATGAGATCAATGTACTACTTGTATGTACGATGGCGAGGATTCTCAACACCTTTTCAGAATTTTGCCGCCTAGCCATTGAAGCTTGGGTTGAATGTAGCCTTCACATAGATCTACAATATCATCCTTAATTCTCGTTGCCTACTTGGCTCGAATACTGGATTGAAAAGTTTCCTAATAAGGAGGATGGTTTCCATGGTACTCGTTTGCCTTTGTTTATTGGTACCCTTTGGGCTATTTGGAAGACTAGAAATGATTATATTTTCAGAATGGTTCGAGCTACCTTACCCATGCTAAGAGCTCATATGAAAGACAGGACTTGCGACACCAAACTTATGCCCATTCTAAGCCTCCGCCAACCGCCCTAGCACCTCACCCATCTTATTTTCCCCCACTGGGTTTTATTTTCACCAATCTTGGCCAACAAGAGCAGGGCGGACCAGATATCATTGTTCAACTTGACGGTTCTTATGATCAAGCTACAAGTTTCAGAGGAGCAACTTGGGTGGTCGTAGATTTCTTCATTGCCTCGTCAGCTCTTTACACTGAAACTGCAGCTTGCTTTCATGCTCTTAACGGGATTAGGAGAATGGATACTCTAGTATCCTACTCTACACAGACTCACTATTACCAGTGCGACTTTTGGCGTCTAGGGGAAGTACCGACATCACAATTCGTCATACATTGGAAGCAATCAGAGGAACGGCTACAACTTCTAATAGGTGCCGTCTTATGAAAGTCATCAGGAACCAGATCAATCAAGCACACGTTTTAGCTCGTAGTTGTAGGGTGCATAGACTTAATTTCGTTTAATTTTCTTTGTATGTTTATAAAATAAAAAATACTTTACTAATGTGTGTACAATCAGTTCCTTATTTTTAGGCATAAAATGTCTACATTTTCAGGGGCATTTATGTATAATTTTTCGCTTTTTCAATCTTCTTTTTTGTAGTCGAAGTCAAGCCTTATCTATGGTCATTTTTACAAATTAAACAAAAAAGTTTTTGACTTCGGAAGAAAATGTTGCAAGTATTTTATGTTCAATGAGGAAGGAAAAAGCCCAGATATGTTGCGATGACATACGTGCTAAAGAGACCTGCATTTGTCTTTCTATACTAATATATTAAAAAACGTCTATAAAGAAGTCTTCACGTAACGTCACATTCTCCTTTATTTTGTTTCATTACATGTCATTATTATACATGAAAAAATTTAGAAACATTATCTATATAAGATTCCAGCATGTCACCATAGCATCAATTGAAATGCAACAATCACAATCGTCTTCTCCCCTTGAATCCAACAATTGAAATGCGGTTGTGGTGTTGCCAGAGAATGGCGGAAATCGATGATTAATCAGTCAAGTTTCATAGAGGCGAGGTTGGAGATGGGAAATGAACATTTGGTACAAATCGAAAATGGTTAAATAATCGCTAGAAGGAAAGGCAACATTTGGTGGAATGACAACATTTAGAGCCATTGTTAACCATTTGTCAATAAGGTGCATTATTAAAATCCCTATATCTATTACTGTGGCAATCAGGCATGATTCGGTAATATGCCAATTTGGCCACTAGTAGTAGATAAAATGATTTCTTTTTCTTTTGAATTTCAAACACTTCTATTAGGAGTCAGTACACAAATATTCAAGATCATTTCTTTAATTTGCTCTCTATTTTTATGTTCATAGCTTTCGCGGTAATTTTATCGATGTTACCTACCAAGTAAAAGGTATATTCAGGAAGACCATCTAATTCTTCACAAAAGATCAATTGAAATCCTCTAATTGTTTTCGATCGACCAATATATTTTCCCGGAGAGCCTGTAGATACTTCTGTTACGATAAAAATGAATGTCACAGAGGAGTCGATGGGAGAAGACAATTCGGGTTTCACCATTGATTATAGAAGTAATCAAGGTTTTTGGGGTTAACTATATTGGATTTTCTTCTACTAAATTTAGAAAAAGAAGCAAGAGAAATTAGTACAGAAACTTAGCTTCTGAAATTTTGGAAGGTCGCTTTTAGGGAAAATCAATTATTGGAGATACTATAATATCATGAAAGAGTTTATAAATGACATGAAATAAATTTAAAAATGACTCGAAACAGTTCCTAAATGATATGAAACATAACAATAAGAGTCTTATAAATGATATGAAATAGTGTCAAAATAATATATAATAAATTTGTAAATAATAATAAACATAAAAAACAATGACAAGAAACAGATTTTAAAATGACATGAAACAGTTCCAAAATGATATGAAACATACCAATAATTATTGACATGAAAGAGTTTTATATATAACATGAAAAATAATTTTAAATGCCAATAAACAGTTTCAAATGATATGAAACGTACAAATAATGACATGAAAGAGTTATATTACTTTGCACATGTGAATTTTGTTACATAATAAGTAATGGTGTAGCAAGTTACAACGAAAACGACGAACTGCCCTTTATATTAAGATTTCATAGGTATACTTACGAGTTTAGTACACGAATGCAATTTGTCTCTTCTGATCAAAATTATGGTTTATGTGTCTTCCATTTTGAGAGATGTGTGAGACCGTCTTATTCCAACAAATGACTGAGGCGAGTACCAATTTAGTCCTGATATCTACTATCTTAAGCCATTTATCTATTAGTTTAACCCATACATCCATAAGTTTAACTCAAACACGGTTTGTAATACCTTTTATTAAATATTATTATATCTTATAAATTGATATTATTATAATACGCGTCGAAACAAATCTAATAAGATCGTACATGATAATTTTATAATCTGACTTTCGTGGACCCGTTTCAAGTCAACAATAGTGTGCACCAGGCCAAAAGCACGTATCATTTATGAACAATCCACTATATCATTCAAAAACCTACTATATCATGCAGAAACTCATGATGTCATTCAAAGACATACTATATTATGCATAAACTGCATCATTTCTAACATAAACCACTATATCATGAATAAACTCACTATTTCATTTAGAAACCAACTATATCATGCAAAAACTAATTATATTCCAAAAATCGACTATATAATTCAGACACTCCCTCGCTATATCATGCGAAAACTCCATACATCATTCATACATTCACTATATCATGTAGAAACCATATCTTTCTATATGTTAAAGCATGTGTCACGATATATGTTAGGAAATAGGGTGTTGTAGTTTGATTAATGCGGAACAGATTAAAATCAATGAAATAATAAAGGTGAGAAAATAATAAAGATGAACAAACAAATAACACAAGGATTTACGTGGTTCAATCAAATTTGACCTACGTCCACAGGTGGTGGATTAGAGCTTCTTCACATAATGGAGAAAATCAGAGAGAATAATACAAGGAGTCCTAAATTCTAGAGGCTAAAAGTGTTTCATAAGTTGTGTTAATAATAATGAACACTAGGAAGCCCTTTATAACATAAGGAACCTCGTACAAACCCTAAAAGATAACTTAAAAACGAAAAAATATCGAAAAACGCGTTCAGCGCACAAAACGGCGCATTGGCCGACCGGGTCGGGCGAAATCCGCCCGGTCGGGCCTGGGACGAAACAGTTTCGTCAGTTCTTTGTAAAACAGTCATAACTTTCTCGTTTCTCAGCGAAATTGGACATATGGCCTATTGTTGGAAAGCTCTTTGAACAAGCTATCACCTCCAGTTTGAATCACATAAAAACCATTTATATATTAAGAGATATGTGCATTCAAATTTAGCGTTATGCCATTCACAAGATTTCAAGTCATAAATAACAATATATTTTACACAACCTACATCTTCCGGCTTGTTAAAAATATTAAAATTAATTCGTCCATTATATTGCATATAATTTTACTATATGTTTTCCGTTAATAAAATCCAATATATTGTATATAAGTTCACTATATCTCTATAGAATTCACTAACTTAGTGTGCACGAGGTCTATTCAAGTTTTTTTAAAATAATTTTATATAAGTTTGAGCACACGAATGGTAAATTGGTATAACAGAGAAAAACAAATGGAATGTATCATAATGAGAAGTTGAAGTGTTAAACTTAAATATGTATTTTATAAGATGTCCTCGAGATTTTAGCTTAATATTTGCAAATAATTGTTTCACAAAATTATATTATAGATGCAAACATGAAACATGTATTACTTTAGTTTGACGTTAATGTTTAACTTTCCCTTTAAAAAAGTATATGAGGCATATTAATTATCTTCCTGCACTAATACAAAACTGAATTATGAGACGACGATGCAGTCAGAATATAGGGACTCTTGTAACAATTATCAACTAAGTAGAACAAGTCATCAACTAAACCAACAGCGACGACAATGTACTTAACAAAGAGGACAAGAAGCGATGAAATTATAATAATTAATGTCCTTTGATTAGAATCGTGTGCATTACTCTAACTACTAATCTACGAAACTTCACAATAGAAGAAGAAAACTTCTTACTATAAAACCCAATATAATTTGCATGCTGACTTGGAACTGATACAGGTAAACGCACTTATCTATCATGCTGAGTACGCAAATTACACTGCACTACTTCGACGCGAAACAAATGTTTGTATAAAGCATTGTGAAAGTGCTGATGAGATTTTTAATTTATTCATTATCGTGTTTATGAGAGCAGTTGTGACTTTAATGCTTGTCCTCCTAACGTCTAGCATTTCTTTGATGTGGTGGCTCTGTAGTATAGTAACCAACTAACCAGAAGAAGAGCTAATAGACAAAGTCTTTGTGCCAGATCCATCATGACAGAAGTAGGTCATATTTGGATTGGTTCATGTCGGATTATTGTATCTCTTCATTCTTCATGTCGTGATAGGTTTGTGTCATTTATTCTTTTATATTTGAGTTGGGTAAGGTTCGAGTTAAAAAAATCTAGGTTTGACTTCAATGGGTTGGTGGCGTGCAGAATTATTTAGAATTCGGTTAATTTTCGATTTCATCATTATTGGTTTCGAGCATATATCAGATTAATTTCAAGTCAGGTTAAGTTCAAGTTGAGTTATGTCGTAATTTAATTTATATTTGTATGAAGCAATTTCTTGATTTGTAAATTGCAGATTCTGACTTGTGACTGAATCGAGTTTAGATTATAAAAAAGCTAACTTTGATATGTTTTAAGTTTCATATAAATAGGCAGTCTCCCAATTATTAAAGTTAGTTCAAATTAGGGTCAAGATATAGTTTGTATTCGAATAAGTACTAAATAAAGTTAATCATCAAAAGAACAACACATCTATAAATCTTTTGTCAATATGATTGTTAAGATTTGAAACTTGCTTATATCTTTTAATAAATGAAACATTCGTGTAAAGCATTTGTTCGATAATGGATCAAGTTGAAATTTGACTGTAGGGAATGGTGTAATTGACTTTTAGCCGGGCCAAAATAGTTGGAGTTAGAATTTTTTTTAGTTAATAACAATCAAGTTCCATTAATTTAAGTCATGTGAATTACAAGTGGGTTACATTCAAGTTTAGTCAATAACAAGTTGGACCGAGTTTTAAATATTATTGAGTTTCGAGTTCAATTAAACATTTTTAATACCGGGTCCTATTATGTCAGTTTATGTGAGGTGCAATTCACATTTAGATATAGAATTCTCGTGTCAAATCGTGCTGAAGTCGCTTTCAGATGACAATTTTTTCAAGTTTGATCATCACTATTAATAGCCAGTTTTGGGTTATTGATCATGTCAAATTATGATAACTCTAACCATAATCATAACATTAAAACTTTAAAAATTTATATAATATTAATCCCTCCCTCACACTTTATTTTATTATTCTAGTTATGTTTCAATTAAACTACATATTTGAATAAAGTATTTCCTCACCAATGCTATATATAGTAGCCAAAAGATACTTTGTTGGTAATAGATGTAATATTGATGTGGTTATATCCTTGCGAAGAGTGGAACTAGGCGTGGTGATCTGTTAGGATATTCTTGATGTATTTTAATATAATTAGGATTCTTTCCTATTATTTGTATTTGATTGGCATTATACATCCTATAATATATATACAAAGAAATCAATAATGAGAAAAAAGCAAGCCAATTTGTTCTTTTCGGCATAAAATAGTGGAACTGAACTGAACTGAACTGAATTGAATTGAACTGAACTGAATGAACTGAATTAAACTAAATTGAATTGAATTGAATTGAACTGGATTGAATTGAATTGAATTGAATTGAACAGAACAGAACTGAATTGAATTGAATTGAACTGAACTGAAATGAATAGTGATATGTGAGAGTAAAAGTATTATTCAGAGCTGAACTGAACTGAATGGAACTTAACTCAACTGAGCTGAATTGAGTTGAACTGAAATGAATTGAACTGAACTGAAAATAAGATGGGGAGAACATGCCCTTAGACACAAGGCTTATTATCGACTTTCCTTGAATTGTGAACCAAGTATTTACTTTGATGGACAACTCTAAAAAAATTTGATGTAAGCATGCCTTTTCTCTAGAGAAGCCATTACCGTGGACTTGGTTTTACTCTCCAAAAACCATTACCTGATGTGAGAATGGTTTTTTTTTTTTTTTGGTAAGAAGATATATTGAAATCACAATAGAAAAAAAATACAACATTAAGGGTCTCTTCACTTCGGCATAAAACAGCTGAACTGAATTGAATTGAATTGAACTGAACTGAATTCAACTGAATTGAATTGAACTAAACTGAAATGAATAGTGATATGTGAGAGTAAAAGTACTGTCCAGAGCTGAACTGAATTGAACTAAATTGAACTGAACTGAATTGAACTGAACTGAACTGAACTGAATTGAACTGAATTGAATTGAACCGAACTGAACTAAAAATAAGCTGGGGAGAACATGCCCTAAGCTGTTAAAGAAACAACACACCAAAAACTATACATCATAAGCAGTAGAGCCGCTGAACATCAGTGCCACTCACTCTTCTAGGAATCCTTGACTTCACACGTTGTTTCACTATATATTTGACCGCCTGTACACTTCTATCAATAGTATGAATGATCTGGTTTCACATAGCAGAGTTCCTTTCCTGCCACACTTTATACACTGCCGCAAAAATCCCAGCCATAACAATCTGATTTTGAAATTTGCTACCCCTATACCTTCTCTTCACCCAGCCAACTAATTAACCGAGGCAAATTGGAAGTAACGACACGAATTCCCAGCCAGATTTTGATTAGTGCCAGGCATTGCATACTATACTAACAATTGAAAAATAGATGAGTGTAGTCCTCTACATTAGCTTCACATAGAAGGCAAGTATTGATGTTGCTCACACCAATAGAAGCTAGTCTCACACTAGTCTGTAATATGTTCTTCATAGCTAACCAACCAATGAAACAGTGCTTTGGAATATTATGGTGATCCCAATTCCTAAACTGCTGCATACCAATCCAACTTCCCCATGATCCTGCATCTTCTTGTAAGGTTGCAGTTGTACGATACATTGGCCTGTTGAAGCAGTCACTACCAAAAACCCTCAAGATCTCTTACTTACCTTGTAAATGTACTTCACGACCTAACTGGCACTATTTGGAGCAACATAAGTGCCCCAAGTTTGGTCCTTTACATACATATCATGGATCCATTTAACCCACAAATTATCAGCTTTAATAACTATGTCCCACACTTGTTTCCCTACAATAGCCAAATTCCAATGCAATAAAGCTCTAAAACCAAGTCCACCATGGCTTTTGGGTTTACAAACATCAGTCCAGCAAACATACCCTAGCCTAGGGTTGCTAAATGTGCATGTCCAAAGAAAGGCTCTACAGATAGAGTTCACTTATTTTAACACTGCCTTAGGTAACAGAAAAATCTAGGCCCAATACACGCACTGTAATGCTCATTAGCACAGAGTTAACCAATTGTCTCCTCCCTGCAAAGGATATGTTTCTTGTGCTCCAAACTCTTATTTTCCCCACCATCTTCTCAATCAACTTTTCACAGTCTGTAGCAGCAATCTTCTTAGTGCTAATTGGCACCCCTAAGTATCTAAAAGGGAGTTGGCAATGCTTGAAGCCAAAGCTCTCTTTTATTCTTGTATTATCTTGCTCAAAGAAACCACAATTGTAGAAATCTGACTTGTAAGGTCATGATGACAGATTTAAACTCACCATTGCAAAATAGAATGACATCATCAACAGAGCAAAGGTGTTTAATAGCAAGTGATTTACACCTGGGATGAAACTTGAACTCACATCTTGTTTTCCAATGTAAGTCATGGTTCTAGAGAAATATTCCATGCAAAGCACAAATAAGAGAGGGGACATAGGGTCACCCTACCTTATCCGTCCCTTGGAATTGAAAAAACCAGTAGGAGTCTCATTAATCATGAAGGTGAAGGTTGGAATTTTAACACAAACTATGACAAAATCCACAAATCTTGTAGGGAATCTTAAAGCTAACATCATAGCTTCCAAAAATTCCCAACTTATAGTGTCATAAGCCTTCAGTAAATCTATTTTCATCAAACAAAATTGTTGTTTTTGGCCCCTCGTATACATCTTTACAATATCCTGGCATTTTTTTCCCATGCAATTTTGAATACTCAAAGGATCGATTCTTTGTTTTTCATTATAGTCTATGAATGAAAGCCCAAGAATATCTTATATCATATTCATAAAGTATAAACATAGACGGACTCCTTATGAATGTGGAAAATATGTCGAATTAGTAGATATTGTGTAGAATACTCAACCTACCCCATTATTATCAATAGTGCACTTAATGACCCTCAACTTGAATGGTTGTTATGTATTGTTCGCAAGTATATTAATGTCATTGGGTATACTATTGATGACATTGAAGGAATAAGTCCATCTTTTGTACTCATAGCATTTTGGTAGAACAAGCAAATGCTTCATTATCATTGAGTCACAACGCCGCCTTGCTTAACCCTAATATGAAAGAAGTTGTGCAGAAAGAATTTTTGAAGCTTCTTGTGGCCAGCATTATCTACCCTATCTCCGATAGTAAGTGGGTAAGCCTGGTCCAAGTTGTTCCCTAAAAAGGGCGGCATGACGGTTGTGAAAAATGAAAAAGGTGAACTCATCTCTACTCGCACTATCACTGGATGGAGAATGTGCATCAACTACCGTAAGTTGAACAAGGTCACACGTAAGGATCATTATCCTCTTCTCTTTATTGATCCAATGGTAGAGCATCTTGCAAAACATTCCTTCTTTTGTTACTTGGATGGATTTTCTGGTTTTTCCGAACCCCGTCAATCCAAGTGACCAAGAGAAGACGACTTTTACATGTCCCTATGGCGCCTTTCCTTATTGAAGGATGCCATTTGGACTATGTAACACTCCGGCAACCTTTCAACGATGCATGATAGCTATTTTTCTGAGCTTATCGAACATTTATGGAAGTTTTCATGGATGACTTTTTTGTTTATGGTATTTCTTTTGATGCATGTTTGCTAAATCTTGAAAAAGTGCTACATAGGTGCCAAGAGGTCCACTTAGTGCTCAATTGGGAGAAGTGTCAATTCATGGTGCAAGTGGTAGTAGTTTTGGGTCATGTTATATCTGATAAAGGTATCAAAGTGGATAGAGCAAAAGTCGAAGTCATAGAGCAAATTCCACCCCCGATCAATGTAAAAGGGGTGAGGAGTTTCCTCGGTTATGCGGGGTTCTACCGTCGTTTTTCTCAAAGATCTCTAGGCCTTTGACCGAGCTCTTAGCTAAAGATACCTCATTTGTGTTTACTGATGCTTGTCTTGAAGCTTTCCACAGGTTGAAGAATGCATTGATTTTAGCACCTATTATTCAACCTCCAGATGGGACCCTTCCATTCGAGTTGATGTGTGATGCTACTGACCATATTATTGGTTTTGTTGGGGAAAAATTGTGTTACTATGCTAGTAAAACCTTATATGGGGCTCAAATGAACTTCACCACCACTTAATAAGGAGTTACTAGCCGTCGTGTTTGCAGAGAATGAGTTCCGGTCTTATTTGGTGGGATCAAAAGTGATAGTGCATACAGATTATGCGGCTCTCAAGTTTCTATTAAGTAAGAAGGATGTAAAACCCCGTTTGATTCGTTGGATATTGCTTCTCTAAGAGTTTGACATGGAAATCAAGGATAAGAAAGGAACTGATAATGTTGTGGCTGACCATCTTTCCCGTCTCACATGGGATGCCAGAACATATGATCTCCCAATCAACGACTCCTTCCCTGATGATCAGTTGTTTGGTATTTCCTCTACTACAATTGGTCAATCTCCTTGGTTTACGAACATAGTGAACTTTCTTGCTAGTAGAGTTCCGCCTCTCATTTATTCATCATAAATGCAAGAAGTTCTTTCATGATGTCAAACATTATTTCTGTGATGACCTTATCTTTTTAAGTCTTGTGCAGATGGGGTCATCCACCGTTGTGTACCAGAGGAGGAGTTGACCATGCTATAATATGGATTGTGGAGGCCATGCTAGTACTTCCAAAACCATTGCAATGATGTTGCAATATGGTATCTATTGCCCTTCTTTGTTCAAGGATGCTCACCGTTTTGTCAAGGCGTGTGATAGATGTAAACGCACGAGGAATATTTCACGCCGAAATAAGATGCCTCTTAATTTCATTCTTGAGTTGAGATATTCAATGTATGAGGTATTGACTTTATAGGACCATTCTCGTCTTCTTATTCGAATAAGTTAATCTTGCTAGCCGTTGACTATGTATCTAAGTGGGTAGAGGCATTGGCTTCTCCAATGAACAATGCCAGTGTTGTTCTCAAGTTTTTTAAGAAGGTAATTTTTCCCCTCTTTTGTGTCCCCCATGTTGTGATTAGTGATGGAAGAAGTCACTTTATTGAATGAAAGTTTGAAGCTCTTCTCAGGAAATATGGTGTGCAACATCGTGTTAGTCTTTCCTATCATCCACAAACAAGTGGAAAAGTTGATATTTCAAATAGGGAGATCAAATCTATAGTTGAGAAGACTATGGTTAGATCGCGCAAGGATTGGTCTCTTAAGTTAGATGATGCGATATGGGCGTACATGATGGCCTTCAAGACTCCTATTGGTACCACACCCTATCGTATAGTATATGAAAACGCATGGCACCTACCTGTTGAGCTAGAACACAAAGCATTTTGGGATATGAAGAGCCTAAATTATGACTTTCACCGAGCAGGTGAACGCTGAGCCTTGCAATTGAATGAGCTTGATGAGCTCCGTGTGGATGCTTATGAGAGCTCTCATATTTACAAGGAGCGCACTAAGAAGTGGTATGACAAGAAGCTTATGAGAAGAGAGTTCCACATTGGTGACTATGTTCTCCTATTCAACTCCCGATTGAAACTTTTTCCTGGCAAGCTGCGTCCTAGGTGGTATGGACCATTTCGGGTCACCAAGGTTTTTCCATATGGTTTGGTGGAAGTCACTAGTGAAGTAAGTGGCTTGTTCAAGGTGAATGGACGTCACCTCAAGCAGTATGTCACCGGTGATCCTATTGAAGGCAAGCAAGTCTATTTCCTATCTCTTCCACCAACTGCCACATGATCTTTAAGGAGTCAAGCTCATTCATTTTAAACGAGCGCGTTTCGGAACATAACCTGAGTTCTACACCTATTGTTTTATTCTTTGATATTTTTTTTTCTTTCTTTTCCCTTTTGTGTGATTTCATTTAGATTGATGTTTTTGAGCTTGTTTTTGGTGTGTTTATAGGTAAAAAAAAGTTCGTGGTAAAGCAGTTGCAAGTACATCCTCAAAGACACGAGTCGCGGCACAATGCCTTAGCTCGTGGCGAAATGCCGAGAGCTTACCGCGACTCGCGGCTTCAACCGCAAATCGTCGTCAACGCCGCGACTTGGGTTAGCGAGGTAAGTTGAAATCGGCTTTAAATCCGCTTCTTTCTCTATCTCTTCCCTCACTTTATTCTCTCGACTCAACTTCTCTTCCCTCACCGAAAAATTCTCTCTCTCACTCACCACTCTCCCTCCACCCTATCAACCACCACCACCACCCACCCCAACCCTCTCATAACCCCTATCTTGCCCAAATTTTCACATAATCAATCCACCACCATAAACCCTTGAAAATGGGGCTTTTTGCCTTGAGGCTTGTTTGGTGAAATTAGAGACAACAATCAACCACATTGGTACTAGCTTGGCAAATTTGGCGTTGGAGTGCATCACTTGATCCCCTAGAGGTATAAATTTCACATTCCTACCTTACTTTGATATAGCTTGAATTCCTTGTTCTAGCTTCATATCTAGGATTGTTGAAATTATTGTTGGTGGATACATATGATTGTGGTTGATTTGGTGATTGTTGGTGATTGTTGGTTGGATAATTGTATTGTGTTGCTAATTTTGTGCCTTATTGTGAGTTGGTTGTTGTTGGAGTGTGGAGTGGAGTAATTTTAGGGTTTGTATTTGTTGAATTGGAAGTCATTACACGTATGAACCATGCCACGCCGATCCAAACGAACCAAGATAGGGGAAGTTATCTCTTCTCAATCAACCCCTAGGGTAGATACATTAGGCGTTGGGCGTTGGGCGCGTCTCACGCAACCCAACCGTGACATCAAGGTTACTAAATTCATTGATTACTCCGCACTAGAGACATTGGGTTTAGCTGATTCAGTCACCCAACTGCTTCAAAAAATTAGACTTGAGGGTTTTGTGCACAAATGGGCACCTACCTATGAGCGTTTCACCCTAAATTCCTTTCTACTCTGAAAAAAATCGAGGGTGAACATCCTGGGATTGAGTACCACCTTAATGACAAACCTAATAACATAACTATGCAACAATTGAAAGCCATTTTTGGTTGGAGGAACTTGAATGCAGTGAATTTTCACCGCAACAATGAGTACGATGAGGATACTTTTCGGCACGCCCTCACTCAGTTGCGTAAGACCCTAAATGACAAGAGTTCTTTCTTGCGCCACCCCCATCTTTGAAATGTGCCAAGTTATTGTCTATGGTCGTGTTTGGACAAGGGGAACCCAGTAACATCCCTAGCCTAAAGTTGACGATTTTATGGCCTATGACACTAGCAGGCTGGGGACGGCTGATCTAGCTGCAATTTAGGTAGCTTGTTGTCTAGAGATTTCTAAGCTAAATAAAGGAAAAATTAGTGTGGGTGGCATGATCTCCTTGATCGCTCAGCACCTTGGCGTGCAACCAAATGATAATGTTCGCTTATTGACCGATGATTCTTACATGTATGACTTGTCAAAGATGGTTAGTGCCAAAATGATTTCATTTGCAGGGGTGAAGGGTCGTTTTGTCTGGCTTATGGAGGTAAGCATGTCACTTTCATGACCCTACCTCAACCTACTCGAGTGGCTATTCCTCCCAATGCCACAGTGGAACACATTTTCCTTTCCCTTGACGCCGCTTTTGCAGCGGTGGTGCGTGTTGAGTTTCATCGATCGTGATGTTCACAAAACCGGGGTAGAGGAGGTCACTTGTTGGATGATGTGGATGATGAATAGGGTGAAGGTGATGAGTTTGATGAGGATGAGGAGGAGCATGTTCCTAGAGATGGAGGTGTTGGTGGCCATGATGGTCAAGTTGGGTCCTAAAACACACGTCCCTCCTCCTTTTGCATCATATGAGGAGCGGATGATTGCGTTTGCATTGAGGCAAAATGAGTTCTCATATCGCCTAGATGGGACCGAGGATCAACTTGACGCTATCTACTGCATGATGTCTTCACTTAACACTTTCCATCTCTACACCCATCTCGATACATATACAGATCTTGAGGTGGAGATTTCACGACGTCGACAGTAGCGTTTGGAGGAGCGTGTCTCTAGGAGATCACGTCGTGATCCGGGCGGGCCTTCTGACTTCTAGTTGGTGAGTCCTTCCCCTTTCCTTCTTTAATTTTGTCAATTTTCTACATTAAGGACAATGATTTGTTCAAGCATGAGGGAGGGGATGTCTCATCTACCTGTATACGTGCTTGTTTATATACTCTTTCCAATCTATAAAAAAAAGAAAAAAATGACGACCCGCTAAGCTGAAAACCCGAAAGGGAGGCTTAGGTAAAATTGGGGGCACGACTAAGTTGAAAACCCGTAAGGGCAACCTATGCAAAAAAGTGGCTAATTTGAGCGTGTGAGAAAGTGAGAAAAAGAAAAAAAAAAGTTGAGTGGCTAGAATGAAAACTCGAAATGGCTCCTAGACAAAATGATAGATAAAATAAAAGAGAGAAAATTTACTCAATTGATTTGTCGGCATGGTTGACATAAGGATGGAGGAGTATAGGAGTTTGGGTAGGACTAGGCTCAATCGTTGTTGTATGATATGTAGGTCTCACTTGACGATGTTGTAGATTCGATTGTAGGGATGATTGATGCATGGGTTCAAGCATGAGAGTGTCAACTTGACCCCTTGTGATTGATTTGATATATATTTGTGATTTTAGCTTGATGGTTGGTATGCATAGTAGGTGTGTGCATGTTCTTTGAGATCTTTCAGAACATGATCACACATGACTCTATTTTTGGTTGAGCATGGGGGAAGTATGCTTCGGGGTAGCGAAGTTTGGTGTAGGTTAGTTGCTACTATGGAGTATAAGAACGACGCTAGAGTGGATATTAGATGATGTTGGATGTGGATTGTTATTTGTTATTTAATTGCATTTTTTAGGCCTTGTGAGGTTATCTTGTTTTTCATTGCCTCTTACTTACTCGAAGACGAGCAATTAGGTCTAAGCATGGGGGAATTTGTTAACTCCGCATTTTACTCTTATTTTGGCGCATTTTGAGGAAGATTATGTTATGTTTTAGATTGATTTTGGCGAATTTGTACATAACTGATAGGATTTGAGGAGAAATATCAAATTATGAGAGACGCATACATTTGTGGATCATTTGGAGGCTTAATAGTACCATATATATGATGTTAGGTCCAAGAGGGAAGTATTTGGGCTTCCTACAAGGTCCAATTGGGTTGGAAGCTGTACTTGAAGAGTCCAAGGAAGGAAAAGAAGCATTAGTTCTACCATGAGTCGCGGTGTTGGCAGCAGCTCGTGGTGGAATGCCGAGAGCTTACCACAACTAGCAGTCTATAGCGCGACTCGGGGCGCATGGCACGACTCATAGTGATGAGTTCGGTTCACGGTGGACACGGGAAACAGTTTTCCTTTGTGATATTTTCTTGTTTTTATTTTTAGTGAGTTTACGGAAAATATAAATAGGGGATGTTATTTTCTATTCAGGGGATGCACGTTATTATCATAGTTCAAGCCATAGTTTCAGTTTTCTATGCAAAAACTTGTTGTTTGAAGATTAATTTGATCAAGTATTTTGGGATTATACTACGATTCAAGAACTATTAATAAGTTTTACTTTTTCCTCTCTCTTTGATCTTCTTAATCATGTCTTCAATTATGCTTATTGTTCGTATTGCCATGATCTTCTTAATCATGTCTTCAATTATGCTTAATCATTTCTATCTAGGATTAAGTTGAGCCCTAATATGAATTGATCATGTAAATTATTGCTCTAATTCCCATGTTATTGAATTATATGCTTAGGGTTTGACAAGGTTGTTATTGTAGTCAATTTTTCATCTTATTTTAGCCATAATTTGTATTAGAACCGAAAATTAGAGTAGAGATTAGGATTATATGTTTGTTTGCTATATTGTTATTTTATCAATTGAGTTCATCAATGAATGTTGAGTCTTAATCTGGACCGTCTTGTCATTGATTGAAATTCTCCCATGAAAATAGGCGATAATTGGAATTGGATTTTAATTGACATTGGCTTTTAATGCTTCTAATTGTGTCCGTAAGCCATGAAAATAGGAGACATACATGTCGGTTAGGCCTTTTGCTATCATAAAATGAGCTCTAAGTATTGATGAATGATTTTGGAATATAGTTTCAGTTCGTAGTTGTGCTTTATGCTAGGTCATAAGGAAATGTCATTCTCACCTAAGTTATTTATATAATTGGGAAGCGAGTTATGGTTTGATCAATTCATATTAATTAGTGGTGATGCTTAATCTTAATGCTTTAATTATCATATTCATATAGTTTGCCATATTTTGTCATTAGTTTAGCCTTTAGATTATAGATTATTCCTCATTTGTGGATTGTGTAACTATTTTGTTATCTAAAATCAAGTAGTGGTTAATCTTGCACCTCCCTGAGTTCAACCCGTATGTACTATGATACCGTACACTTGCGGTATTAAAACAAAATCCTAACAATGTTACATGCTAATAGTGATTCTACTTTACAGTGTTGTGTGACTCTGATTGGATTGGATGTTCCATTACTCGGCGTTCTATCACTGGATGGTTAGTGTTTTTTGGTCATTCCCCTATCTCTTGGAAAACAAAGAAAATACATATCATTTCTAAATCTTCTACCAAAGCTAAATACTAGTCTATGGCTGCTATCACTTGTGAACTCAAATAATTAAAGGGCATGCTGTTAAGTTTGGGTGTTCATCATCTCTAGGCTATTTGTCTTTTTTGTGATAGTCGCTCTGCTCTTCATTTCGCCAAACTCTCATCTTTCATGAGTGAACAAAACATATTGAGGTTGATTACCACTTTGTTCGGATACCGTTAAATACGCTTTGATTGCTCCTTTCTATGTACCCACTACTACTCAGATTGCGGATATTTTTCCAAGGCACTTGCTAAAAATGCAGTTTGAATTTCTTATTATCAAGTTGGGTATTTTTAATCATCATGCTCCAATTTGAGGAGGGTCACGACATTTGGATATTTTTGATGTAATTAGTATAAGTAGGATTCTTTCCTATTCTTTTTGTATTTGATTGGCATCATCCTTCATACATTTGTTAGAGAGACTAGCCCACTATGATTCTCATTCTTCTAAGAATTCATCATTTGTAAGGAGAAACTTAATTGGTGAATTATGTTTTATTACAATATAATTTTTTTAGGGTACTATCTTTCTTCTTTTAGTCTAATTCTCATATATTTTTAGAAAGGTAAATGCGATGGTACTGGGACCCCTCTAATTGTTTGAGATTTCAAGGTGTGTAGTAGGTGGAATTAGGACGAAATTAGATGTTTAAGTGGAATTGTAAGTAATGTATAATATCTAATGGGCGTAGGGTTTTGTGGAGTTCAACTAACCTAGAAGGTTTTTACGTAAACTCTATACAGTTTGTGTTTTTCTGGTGTTTCTGTGTTTGTATGTGAGATGGTCTGCTTGGCTTGTTGGGAAATCTTTGTTTTATCAATAAACCAATAAAGCTTACATAATTACATTACAAAAAAAATAACACAATGATTTATATGGTAACACAAGTACTTATGTTCATCCATAAAAAATGTAACACTTGAAATTTTACGGTCTCCGATAAATAAATTTTTGACCATAAATATCTTTAATTATGTATTAATAAAATGATTAAAATATTATTAGTTTAAAACTATACATAATATGACAATGATATTATTTTTGTAGTGGTGGAAATTGGTGGTCAAAATTCGTAATGTTCGACTCTAAAAGTGCAAATGTTGCATTTTGTTTGGAGCAGAGTAAGTATGACCACAATATATTTCTTTCATTTTTTCTTTTACTTGCAATTGAAGTATGCACTATAATTTAGGAGAGGAAATATAGTGATAATAATAGTAAAAAAAGGATATGTGCTAGAAGAGAGGGCTAAAATTTTAAAATAATATGCAACTTTGTAAAATAGAATATATGTGTGTAAAAAACACTAAGTATATAAAGTGAACTCTTTATGGGTCAAGTTGGCGGATCAATCGTAAATGAAAAGTAGAATGATTGGACATGAAGGATATATACTCCGTGAGATCCAAGATGGCTTTGGGACTTCACTATGATATTTGGGCTCATCATGTTCGGTATGTGTACATTGTGAAGACTGGTTTTAAGTGGATCTTAGTCCATTTCAAATTCTATGGTTTAGCAGAAGAGGGCTTGGAATAGAAGGGACGTCCTAAATAATTCAATCAGCTTGCTATTGATGCATGGTAAACTGATAAGAAAAGGGTTTCTGATAGGCTGATAGCTATGGAAGGGTGTGTACTTTGCACTTGAAAAAATCTAAATTTATCTTAACAAAACGTATTAGATTTGATTGATCCTTGTTTGAACTTATTTTTAATTATTGTGTATGACGCATTAAAAAAAATTGAATAACATTTCTAGTACTCCCTCTGTTTTTTATCATTCTCACTTTTCAGTGCACGTCTTCAGTGTAATTCTTTCAACTTAAATATATTTCATTATATATTAGTAAAAAATTTTATAATTAAATATTAATAAAGAACTAATTAAGACGAATCAAACAAGACTAGAGGGAGAAAAAACTAGAGGGAGTATTATATTGCAAGATTCTCGCTAAGTATGAATGGTGTCAAGATTACAAGAGAGAGAGAGAAAAAACTAGAGGGAGTATTATATTGCATAAATATTTTTGGATTTCTTAAAATTTAGAAGTATAATATATCTAGCTACGTAAATTGCTAAAACTTAGAAAAAATGAATGACTTAGGTAGGCAATATATTTTTAAATTGTCAAGTCAATCATATTATGTCAAATTTGTCTTTCAAATTTGTCATAATATCAAAATTTACTTTGGGCCAATAAATATGTAAAAATTATTTGAGTCTTGAAAAATGATAATTTTAAAAATTAAGCCCCCAAAATGAGAAGTTTTAAGTTTTAATTATGTCCCGTGATATACAAACCAACTAAACTTTAGACCTTAAAATGAATGATGAATCCATGTAATTTGATTCTAATCTATAGTTATTTAAACTCCAAATGAACCCTATATATTAGGGCAGATTTGATCTTAAGAGATATTTCATCAGATTAGTTCTTACTAGCCTTATATGTACGCAAGTTATGCAAAAATATATTGAAAATTAGAAGAATTGTCTTTTAATTTTTTTTTTTCAAGAAACTATTGTCAGTTTAAATATGAAACTTTTTTTTCCCCTTTTTTATTTAAATGTATGAATCAGTCAGTTATCCCCCCCCCCCTTTTTTTGCCTTCATGTGTTTCCATATATATACTTCATCCGTTTAGAAATGATTGCACCATTTCATGTTACGCTTGTCGATGTATAGTTTCAAAATTAATATATTTGATTATCAATAAGTAGAATATGTAGGAAGTTGGTATTAAAAAAGTACATATTGAGACAAATATAACAAGATCTTATATGACTATGTTTTTCCTACAATATTAATCACCAAAGACAATCAGTGTTAGACGTGGATAGTAAACACAATGAAAATGGTGCAACTATTTAATTTCTAAACAAAGGAAATAATAGAGATTTAATTGCAATACTTACTCCTTTGTGTATTTTCAATTACTTACAAGACTACTTTTTTGTATAGGAAAAATTGACATGAATAATCTTTCACCAACTGACAGGTCAGTCGCGTACTATCAAAAATAAACATACAAGTCTTAATATAGTAAGGCAAGCAAGGTCGAACTTGAAGGGGGATGGCGTTACTAGTTAAATTGGACTATTCTACTACTAGTTATTAAAAGACTGGATTTTTAAGAATTAACTTAAACTACCAACATAATTAAATAATTAATTATTAGGGAATAAATCAATTAATACAGAACTAGGATCATGGATCATTACACGTACAACTTGAAAAATCAGGGACGAATAACAACTACCTAATAAGTCAATTTATCTAGGGCACATGCAATTTCTCTCGAACATTACCTCCCTCAAAGATCACCTAGCCGCTCTCACATGGTCAAGGATCACTTTACCTAATGATTAAAAGCATGTACGGTATCATATTGCGGTAGAAGAAATAAAAATCAAGCCTAATTTATAAAGCATAAACGGTTCAATCATAGGAAACAATTGAAATACAAAATTAATTAAACTAATCTATCAATTTCTCATTGCATATATAGATCCCTACAATCCTAGAAAAAGGGCTACTGACTCATAGTTATGAATGCAACAATAAATTAAAGATATAGATTCATACTTGAAAGCAATGCAAATAACGATGGGGATTAATCTAAGAGTAAAGAAAGCAATAAAAAGGAATTACCCGATTGAAGTATAAAAAGAAGAATTTTATCTAGAACTTGCACATAATCCAAAATGCCAAATCTTGATTCCCAGAGAAAAGTAAATAACAATGTTCTTTAAACTAAGGAGAAATTTCGGAAAATTAAAGGTGTCTCAGCAATATTTTACCTTTTCTATTTATACTAACCCTAAAATAGATAGGAAAATTTATACAAAACTAGTCCGTAAAATATAAAAATAAGAAACTTGAGATGTCGGCGGGTCAGGCCAAACCCGCCCGATGAGATCGGGCGACTCAAGTTTATCGTAGATTTCAACATTCAGCTGGAAAACCACAACCCCATGGGATTGAGCTGACTATTGCCCGATGGCCACATCAGTGATATACGACAGGGTCAAGGGTACCCGATCGGGCCTGCAACAAAAACGGATTCTGTAAAAGGTGGCCACTCGATCGGGCTCAAGGCACCCAATGGGATCATGCGAGGCTAATTTTCTTCGTTTCTTGGCTTCAAACACCAAGTCTTCAAATCTTCCTTTGTCCAAAGCCTCAAAAAGTATCCTTAGGACCTCGAAACTCAGCATATGTGCCTTCAAACCTCTCAAGTCCACTGTTGCAGTAATAGAGTAACAGAGAATAGAAAATAGTTTCCTAAAACCTACAAATCATCACAAAACTGAAAAAAAGCCAACTAGATGGAGAAAGTTAGCGTAAAATGGCTCCTAAGAGCACCATTGGCGAACACTTTAGTTTATAATTAGGGGGAAAAACTCTATATAAAACCATAACATCACTAGCCTTCTCAAAGTGATCCCAACTTTTAAGAAAACCTTCTCAAAGTTAGGCAAACTATCTTTTTTCTTGCCTACACGAATCCTTTTTAGGTCTATAAAATAATGTAGATTAATAGTTCGGATATATTGAGAACGTACCCATAAAGTTGGGATTATTCAGAAATAATAAAAAGTTAGGTTATATTGAGAAGGTTGGTAAATATTAGGATTATTCATGTCGATTTTTCCTTTTGTATATCGTTTTTATCAATCTCTTTATTCATCACACTAGTTATCTTTTTGTCTCTCTATCTCTCCTATCTAAACTATTGTGCCTCCCCCTACATTTGCAATTGAATCAAAGAGAGGAAGTAAAATGCACCTCTTTTTTCTGCTAAAGTATACTAATTGATAATGTTCTCAATGTGCTGCATAATTTTGATTTTCAACAAATCCTACCCCTTTTAATAACAATTATGTGTGAATCTTCATTCAAGATTCTGTTGTATATGTCGCTCAAATGTTCTTTTTCTTATCCTTTTATCTTTAAGATATGGCTCCAAGATCCAATTTTGGAAAAAGACCAATCCAAAAGATCGTCTTAGAACTCTGTGTGATAATTGAAGTCCATAGACTAACAACTTCAAATTTTACTCTCATAATTTCTTTTTTTTTTTAAACAAAGACTTTCATTCATTAAACGTTTGAGTTCAACATATTACAATCCGAGAGTGATTGTTCCTTATAATAACTAGGTGTTTGAGGAAAAATCCTAGTTACAATACAGTCAACACCTATGACCCTACATGTCTTGGCCATGCAATCCGCCACTTGGTTATGCTCCCTGCTATAGTACTTAATTTGAAACTCCGGTCGTCTGTTGAGTCACAGATTGCACGAATGTATCACATTTGCATACAAATCACAAGTACTTGAAATGAGAATGTCAATTGTTTGAACTGCTCACTTACTTATCAAAAAAAGAATGTCAATTGCATTTTGGCAATCCTGATAAAAAATAGCATTGTGGAGATTTTGGGCCTCCGCAAAGTAGAGGGCTTCGAGAATTGCCAGTAGTTCTACTGCCAGGGAATTCTGTGCGTAAATTCTCTTCTCGAAACCCCTCCCCCCCCCCAACCCATGTACCATTTCCATGAAGAACCACCCCTCCAGTTCCCGCTGTTTCAAACACTAGTAGAATAAATGCTTATTGATGCGGTCATTAAGTGGCCTATTGCGGCGGTTTTGGCCGCGCAACAATTAAGGGGGCAGCAATGGGTAATTAATATACTGCTGCGGTTTTAAACCGCAGCAATATCTGAACATATTGCTGCGATTTCTGGGCAAAATCGCAGCAATATGTTCATTTCTTATTAAAAAAAAGTACAACGTACTGCTGCGGTTTTGGCTGGAAACCGCAGCAATATCTTGGTCTATTGCTGCGGTTGTTACCCAAAACCGCAGCAATAGGTCCTGGTACAAGTAACAATTCTTTTTTTTTTTTTTTTGCATTTTGGTATTAAATTAGAAAGAATATCATTCTCTCATCCAAGAACAATGTTGCAGCACTGAAGTACCATAACAACACAAAAGTAACTAAACCAAAAAGCTATATATTCAATAAAAATAATATTTTACAAACCCTAACTACAAAAATATAAAAAAATAAAAACAGAACTAATAAGCAAAAAAATTTAAAAAAAGAAAAAGAAAAAAAAAGAAATACAGAAGTACATTAGATATACATAGAATTAATAAAGGAAATTAAAAACTAAAGGAAAATGGAAAAATGATATTAGATCTTGAAACCCTATCTTATGAGTTCCACCGTACATTAGACGAACGCAACAATACAGAAGGAAAATGGAAAATGGTGGTAAATTAGGCGAACGCAGCAATAGAGAAGGAAAATGGAAAATGGTGTGAACAGCGAACGAACTCGAGACGGTGGTGGAGACGAAGACGGCGAACGACGGTGGTGGAGACGAACACGAAGGCGAACGACAGCGGTGGAGACGAACGCGACGGCGACCGAATGACTCGAACGTCTGATTATTTGAACGAACGAACAACTTATGGAGACGAAGGGGCGAACGAACGCCGGCGAAACGAGGACGGAAGAGAAAGAGGATATGAAGAGAAGGTGTTGGTGCGAGGGCTAAGGGCGACGGCAGACCGAGTTATGTAAACTGGAAATGAGAGAGTTGAGAGAGAAGAGAGAGAAATACATTTTGGCCAACTGATGAGGCAGAAATGAGAGGAAAAAAACCCTAATTAGGCCGCGCACATTTTTTATTTAAAAAAGCCTATTGCTGTCGTTTTTTATAAGAACTGCATCAATTGGTTGAAATAATAATTTTTTATATTATTTTAATATATTGTTGCGGTTTTGGTCAGAAACCGCAGCAATATGTTTGGTCTAATAGTAAAAAAAATTTCAAAAAATTTTCTTTCAAACCAATTGCTGCGATTTTTGGTTGAAACCGCATCAATATGGGTATTTTATATTTTTCTTTTCTTTTTACGTGATATATTGCTGCGTATGGGTAAAACCGCGACAATACCACCACAGCAATAAGAAATTATTCTACTAATGAAATAGACAAACATAAGAGGCGTCAACATGAATCATCAAGTATCTCCAAATGACGGAACCATTTTTGAACTTTATGACACGGTTATTATACAATTATTTGGACGTGATACACTTTAGAGCCAGATTTGGATAACCCTGAGCTAACTTCCATCCTAACTTAGCCATGCATGCTTTGCTCATAAGCTTTTGGCTTCGTATCCTTAGCCCCCCCCCCCCCCTCCATACACACACTTAGGAAGGAAAGCAGTTTGTTTACTGACTAAATGGATCTTTTTATTTCCCCCCTCCTCGCCCCAAAGGAAATTGTTATAGATGGCGTCCAAGTCGTTAAGGGTATTAGTTGGGAGATAAGTGGCTTGCATGTAATATGCAAGAATGGTGCACAGGGTTGAGGAGCTTAGGCAAAGCCGCCCTACTTCGGAGAGAAATTTTGTTTTCCAAATGGCCAGTCGAGATTTGACCTTTTCGACAATAAACTAGAGGTTCTCGACGGTCTCTTATGCGAGATGGGAAGTCCAAGATACATCCCGAGATTGCTACTTTCCTCGAACTTTTTGTAATCCTCAGGGGTGTTTGGGGAGAAGATGAGCTTGCTTTAGCCTAATTGATTCTCTCTCCTGACTCTAGACAGAAACTTTCCAAAATTGCCCGAACCGTAAAAGTTGTTCACTCCTCCACTCTTCCAAAAAGTAGGAGATCGTCAACAAAAAGCAGATGGGAAACCTGGACTTTTCCCCTACCGACCCAGAACATGGTCCAAAGCTTACTGTGACATGCCTCATTAATCTTACTGGTAAGCGTTTCTAGGCAAATATTGAAAAGGTACGGGGACACAGGATCCCCTTGTCTTAACCCCCTAGAATGCTTAAACTCCTCTGATTTCCTACCATTAATTAAGACCGTAGAGGAGGCTTTGGAGACACAATCCACGATGAGGCCTACTGCATGGGGATGAAGATGAAGGTTTTGTAAACATTCATTCACGAATCCCCATTCGATGCGGTCATAAGCCTTTTCTAGATTGATTTTTAGGGTAAACCAACCCCATTTTCCTTTCTTTTTTTTTGCAAGGAGTGTAATACCTCAGACGCTACAACTAGGCTGATATTCGGGCCCCTCCCCTTAATGAAGCTATTTTGATTTTGCGAGATCCAGGATGGGATCAGAGGTTTAAGGCGAGAGACAAGAATTTTTGCAACAAGCTTGTATAACGTGTTGCACAGACTAATGAGTCTAAACTTTTTAATCGTCTCGGGAAGTTTTTATTTAGGGATGAGGCAAATGAAAGCTTGACAAAGATCCTCAGGAATCCACCCTTGCTTGAACCATTTTTTCACCTCCATGCAAACGTCATCTCCCACAATATCCTAGGATTTCTGGAAGAAGATGGGGTGGAAACCATCCGGCCCAGGGGCTTTCAGAGGTTTCATTTGGAAAAGAGCCGCCCTAATTTCGGCTATAGAAGGCTCCATACCAACATTCAAATCCACACTCATAGAACTAACAGGTTTTCGCACACACGAGACGGTTTCCGTAGTATAAAACCCCTTGTAAAAGGATAGGATCAGATTATGGATACCCTCTTGATCACTAATTACCTCGCCAACGTCATTTCTTAGGTTATGGATCCTAAAGGTATTTCTTTTAATCAGTAGACTCCTATGGAAGTATCTAGTGTTTCTGTCCCCTTCCCTCACACGGTCCAACCTACTCTTAGTTCTCCAAAGCACCTCCTCTTGGTCTAAAGTGTCAATTAAATCCTTATGAAAGTCCATCTCCAAATTCTGATGAAATTGGGACAAAAGGTGATCCTGGAGGTATGCCTGAGCACCCTTCAGGCGGGCCAGAAGGGTGCGCTTCTTTCGATATATGTTACCAAAGGAGCTGAATGAGCTTAAACTATCTTGAATGGTGCTACAGGGTCTAGGCCAGTCCTTAAGAACATCATCCCTAAACATACTATCAAGGAGCCACATTGGCTCAAACCTGAACGGTTTTTCACCCTGAGGGAACGGGGGTTTCTCCAATCTTAGAAGGATAGGATAATGTTCAGAAGTAATTCTCGGAAGGTGCCAAAGACTAGCGTTAGGATACAACTGAAACCGCTTAGGATTCGCACATCCTCTATCGAGTCTCTCAAAGATCGGGTTGCGCTTTCTTTTGTTGGTCCAAGTGAACTTCGGGCCATTGTCACCAAGATCAACTAGGTTGCATCTATCCATTGTTGTAGCAAACAAATCGGCTCTACGCCTCGATATGGGTCCCCCCTATATTTGCACTTTGATTAATGACTTCGTTTGAAGTCGCCTAAACCTAGCCAAGGTTTATCCATATTTTGAGCAAAGTTCTCTAGGTCATTCCACAAGATTTGACGAATATGAAATTTAGTACTAGCATAAATTGAAGTAAGCACAAAGGATGTGTTAGAAGAAAGTACCTCAACCACGCCGTAGACTCCTTGAGCATCTTCCCCTACAACATGGAAATCCAGGATGTGAGATTTTCGAAGTAGGAGAATGTCGCGTACAAACCCATCCGGTTCAAGCAAATGTCACGAGTTAAAGCCCAAGTCCCCGACAATAACATCCATTTTTCCCTACCAACCCAAGTTTCAACAAGAACGACCATGGACAGGTAGTGTTGTTGCATAAGCAGGTGAAAGTTTGGCTTGAAGGAGGGCCTCGCCAACCTCCTAACATTCCAAAAGAGGACCGTCATTCCTTTATGCAACGGTTTCTTTTCGAGGAGCATCTTTAGAATCCCCTCGTTTCCTACCACCCATGGGTTTACTTCGGCTCTTGTTTGAGGACAAGTCAACATTTTTCTGTGCGGTCAGAGGACTACCTCGGCTTCTCGAGGGTTTTTTTTCACCCTTTTGCCTCTTCCCAAGTTATCGTGAACCCTAGTTGTTTCATTGGTAGATGGAGTCGGGCAAGTAACAATGCATTGGTGTTGCTTCAAACCATCATACGCACATCTCTCTGTTCTACTCGAATCATCGTACGAACCATAGGAAGGAGCGGTATCGGGTCCAACCACAGCCCTAGGCTAGCCAACACATCTCGTTCGTCGCTCTCTACTTCGACCTCTTTCTCTAGAAACCACTTTAATAACACCTTCATGGATAGGGGAAGATGAGCGGCATCTAACGCTTGAGGTACATGGGTTGGCCGGAACTCGGAATTGTAGTACATCATCAAAAGATCGGTTGTTTTGGGGTTTAGATTCGGGTTTGCAGTGCTTTCACTTCTTTGAGAGTAAGCTCCCCATGGAACTCGTTTGGATCTTCTAGACAATCGGGTAAGTAATATTCCACCGTTTCCATGTTGAGTTTTGGTTTGAGGGGCCGGACCGGACGAGAGAATAACATCGAGTTGTGGGAACGGACCACTATTACCCGTGGTTTTGGAGGGGAGTTTGGAGGAGACAAAGGGGGGGGTGGGGAGGAAGATCCAGATAGGTCGAGCTCCTCCGGGGTACGCAACATCATCATGCTTCAGGAAGGATTTTTTATGAATGGAGGAAGGGGGTGAACGAGGATTTTTTTGTGAGACTTCCTGGTGGACTTTCTGCGAGATGGAGTTAGCTAGAAATTGGGGTTTAAATAAAGGAGAGGGGGTACCGTCAATTTTGCAGGGGGGGAAAATACCTGGGAAGAAGGTAAAGAAGGCCCAGTACACTGAAGCAACAAGTTAGGGGAGTAGGGTGGCTTGGACAGGACCCCTGCTAAATCTTTAAAATATTTCCCTCCACTTTTTGGTTCTGCAGAGGTGTCAATCTGCTCCTGGAGATTCTTGAATACCGCAAACCTGTTACCAGTTGCATTGGAAGGAACTTGTAATTCCTTGGGCCCCACACTCTTTTTGGGGGATTTTATTGATGCGGAATTTTGGATTTCTTTCTGCAAAACTGCCAAACTACCATTTTCATCCCCTTTTTTCTTGGGTGTCCGTCCACCCCACTTCTCGTATCCTTCTTTTGTCAACTTTGGTTGACTTTTTCCCATGCACCCATGCACCACCTTCACCAAATTTGCTCGCCTCATGCACTGTAACTTGACCCACCTTATCATTTCCACTATCCTTCCTCTCCGAACAGTTTGTCGGGTTCGGCATGCATGGAAGACCCACGGTGAATACGAGAAAGTAAGGTCGTGAGATATCTCCCATACCCATGCTCGTCCTGGAAGTATTTGGTTAACGTTCATAAGCACGCATAACGATGCATATTTCCTCCGGTTACCTTCCAAAGTGTGGGCATCAATTTTTATGGTTTTCCCCATAGAGTTACCTATGGCCTGCAGAATGTCTTTTCTATGAAATTCAAGCGGTAGTTTCGGGAACATAACCCAAATCAGCTATTGAGAGATGTTCGCCTTGGATGGTTTGAATCCGGGCAGCCATGCTTGAACCCAAACCAAAGAACCCAGGATAAACCATGGTCCCCAAGCAAGAATTCGAGACTTTTCCATGGTTGAATTGCATCTTACACTATAAAAAAATCCTTTCCCAAAGATACAAGCTCCACCTTCCCTTCCCCTTTCCATGTCTTTTGCAACTGCTTTAAAAACTCATGAGAGAAGGACCGACCTACCACTTTGCATATGATAGCTTCACTCTAAGGTTTAACCAACTCCAAATATTTTCCTCTGAGATTGGGATGAACACCTCGTCCCCCACACATTGTTGCGGCTGAGACATCGCAAATGAGACTTTTGGATTATCAAGAGTAATTACTTCATAGATAACAACAAACCCCTTGAAGGAACCCTGGAAATGGCATCCTTGAAGGTCTGTGTCCCTAGTGATGACGGAGGTGGTGGGTCTGGCGCTAGTTATGGGCTGGTTGTGAAGCTTGCATTCGCTTGAACATGACGGGCCTGCATCGGGAGACTCATGCTAGCTATCTCACTATGAGACTTGAGGGCAGTTGGGTTAATTTTTTCTGGTGGTGGTGGGTTTACTTTTTGGAGAGAGATTTCTCTCTCTGCACTTTCTCTCTCCATCAATAGGCAAAAGATGAGAAAGTACAATTTCTTTAAACACCATCACACATTAACATAACAGACAATTAGACGATATCCTAGGCCACTAACCAAATCCATCTAAAAACCGAAGGTTATGGGCTGAAAAAGTTGGGAAGTTATATCTTTTCCACTAATGAAGTTGTAGCTTATATAGTAAAACATGAAATGTAGTTTACATCAGTAGGTAGAGTTTACAAGAAGAAAAGAAAAGTATTAAAGGAATATACTAATATGGTACGTAAGTATATCACAACTAATGATAACTAAAGTAATCTACTAAGAAGATAGGTACATCTATATTGCTAAGGGATACATAACAATATTAACAATATGATAAGGTTGACATAGTCAACCATTATCATTAACATGGCCTCGTAAGATGGAAGGCCGAGGGGTAAGTCCAATCTTGGACAACAACATGGTGAATCGACGTCGAGCCAGTGGCTTAGTTAGGGCATTGGCAAGTTGATCATCGTTGATAACACGGGTGACGCGAAGTAAGCCAGCTTGTACCTTTTCCTAAATAAAGTAGAAGTCTATACCTAGGTGTTTCTTGCGAGAGTGGAACACCGGGTTCGCTGCGAGGTTAGTGACACCAATGTTATCACAATAAATAGTAGGATTAAGGTAGAAGAGTGTTCTAGCTCAAGTAATACATTGCTTACCCATGGTATTACAGTCACAGTTTGAGCAATGCAGCTATATTCAACTTCTGTTGAAGAGTCAGCTACAGATTGCTGTTTCTTGGAGCTCCAAGAAATAGGATTACGTCCAAGATACACAATGTAGGCACTGGTGCTAACAAAATCATCTTTATCACCGGCACAGCCGGAGTCGAAAAAGGCGTGCAATGCATGAGGAGAGTGAGTGTATATGTTCATCCCATACGTGAGAGTACCATTGAGATATTGAAGAAGAAGTTTTAGGCCTGCCAATGAGTTATTTTAGGATGGTGCATATATTGGGCAGTTTATTCACACAAAATGCGATGTCGGGACGAGTGAGGCCGAGATATTGAAGACTTCCAACAAGTGTGTGATACTCAATGGGTTTTCAAGAGATGTACCAGAGTCAAGTGTAAGAGTGACATTAGCGTCCATGGGTGTTCTAACGGGCTTGGCATTAAGTATGCTTGCGCGAGTGAGAACATCAACGGTGTATTTCTGTTGACTTAAAAAAATTCCTTTGGCAGTAGGTTGAACTTCGACTCCAAGGAAGTAAGAAAGAGGACCCCAATCCTTTAAAGAGAATCGAGCACCCAAAGTTGTAATGAAGTCATGGACTGTATTAGGACTAAAGCGAGTTACAATGATGTCATCGACATATACGAGAACGTATAATGGGTGAGTGCGTTACTAGTAGAATAAAGAAGTGTCCGAGATCGAGTTAGTGAAGCTAGCACTTAATAAATTATTCTAGAATTCAGTGTACCAAGGTTGAGGAGCTTGTTCAAGGTCGTAGATGGCCCTCTTGATACGGAGAACATGAGAGGGCTAGTTATGATCAACAAAGCCATGTGGTTGAGCCATAAAGACATCTTCCTGCAAAGTACCCTGCCAAAATGCATCATTAATATCAAGTTGGCACAAAGGCCACCAATTAGTTGTAACAATACTTAAGATAAGACGAACTGTAGCAGGTTTGATGACGCGGTAAATGTTTTGGTGTAGTCGAGGCCCGGGCGTTGATGGAACCCTTTAGCCACAAGTAAAAAAGCTTTGTATTTATCAAGGGAGCCATCAAGATGGTACTTGGTGCAGAAGACCCACTTCCACCCAACTATGTTATGAGAAGGAGATGGTGGGACAAGATCCCTCGTTTCATTTTTGAGGAGGGTGTTTCATTGTGTTTCCATGGCAAGTTTTCGGGAGGGGAGAGCAAGCGCTTGCTTGGTCGAGGTTGGTTTGGCATGGGTTTGTTGGGCGTGGAGGTTTAGCTTTTGGAAATGTTTATAGATGTGATGCGAGGCACGAGTTTGGGAGGGGTGAAGGAGGTGTGGAGTGAGTGGAAGCAGGTAAGGGCGAGAGGGTGGAGAGCTAGTGAGTGAGGGGGAGCTGCGGCTAGGATGGGAGGAGTCATGGTTGGGCGAGGGAGATGGTAAAGTGTGCGAGGCTGCTAGGGTAGCAGAGGGTTCGAGTGTGGGTGAGGGAGGGGGATAGGGGGTTGGGATGATGCAGTACCAAGGGAGGGAGGATGGAGTATAGGGCAGGAGATAGAGCACCAATCATCAAGGGATGGGAGAGACGAGTTAGCTGAAGCGGGGAGGAGTATATCGAATGGAAATGAGGACTCGACAAATCGGACATGGCGATAAGAATAAAGTCGATGAGTGTGAGGGATTAAGCAAACTTAGGAATGTTGTGTTGGTGAGTAACCAACAAACACGCATGTCGCAGATCGAGGTTCAAGTTTATGTTTTGTGTAAGGGAAAAGCCAAGGGTAGCAAAGGCTACCAATACTTCGAAGATGGTTGTACTTAGGGGGACTGCCGAATAAAGAGAGTAAAGAGAGGCATGAGCAAGAGTGGGTGTAGGCATTCGGTTTATGAGAAAGTAAAAGATTGAAAGGCGTAAGGCCAATAGATAAGAGGCATATAGGCATGAGATAGCATGGAAAGACTTATTTCGGTGATATGGCGATGTCTCCGCTCGGCAAACCCATTGTATTCGAGTGTGTGCGAAGGTGAGGTAAGGTGGGCAATGCCATGTGAGGCAAGGTAGGGGGTCAAGCTTTTGAAACTCACCCCATTGTCAGAGTAGAGAATACGAATTAGGCGACTAAATTTTTTTCAACAAGAGTTTTAAATTTAATGAAAATATGTTTAGTGTTAGATTTCTTTTAAGGAGGGAAAATCAAGTGAACTTGGTAAAGTGGTCAACGAAAATCACATAATATTTATAGCCATCAAATGAATAAACGAGGGAGGATCATAAATCACGAAAATGAACTTGAAGAGGAGTGGTAGTAGTGAGAGATAAAACACTAAAAGGTAATTTATAACTTTTATTTATGTAGCAACAATTACATGGCAAATCTAAAGATTCAGCAAGAAACATCTTATTCAAAACTGAAATGGAAGGATGGTCAAGACGGTGGTGCCAATCAACAGTGGTGGTAGTGAGAGATAGAGCTGGAGGAGGTACGAGCATAGGCCATCGATAGACTCCATCCTTAGTTGTTCCGGATAGAATTTATGCCCCCGTCACTTGATCCTTAACACATAAAGAGGAGTGTGAGAATTCAATAATACTATTATTGTCTTTGCAAAATTGGAAAGTGGAAATGATATTTTTATGCTAAACCGCAACACACAAAACATTACGAAGAGTAAGAGAATGAGTAGGAGTAGAGAGATGAGTTAAACCAGTGTGAGTTATGGGAAGTCCGAAACCATTTCCAATGACAATTTTGTTAGTGCCATCATATATGGGTAGTGAAGAGATAGGTTGGCTAAGTCGGATGTGACATGATGAGACGTACTACTCTCAAAGCCAAAAGGGAGTTGGAGGGGAGGGAGGGGAGTGGCGGTATTAACTTGGGGAACAACATCAGTATTGCGTGGGAGGCGGGGGTTGGTCAAATAGAAGGATGAAGATCCTTGAAGGGCGGGTAGTAAGTGAGTGTATGTCCTTGGACATTACACCACTGGCAGCACCCTTTGAAAGGGTTTTTAGGATTTTGGTTTGGCTGTGAGGTGGATGCAGGTTTAGACAGGAGGAGGAGGGATTGTGGCGAGAGTAGTAAGGTCGTGTGTGGGTAGGGTTTTCCACGGCTTGGAAGGGAGGGGTGTGGTTTGTTTGTTTGGTGAGTTTAAGATCGTGACGGATGAGTTTTTCGTTTAGTTCATCAAAATAAATGGGAAGGTTACGAGCAAGCACGACGTCAATGATTGGTTTGTAATCATCATCAAGGCCATCAAGAATATGTTCAGTGATGTCCTCGGGGTCAAGGGATACACCGAGCAAGGCTAGTTTGTCAACAATTCGGCATATTTTATTCATATAGGATTCAATATCATCGGAGCCTTTACCGAGGTTTTTAATTTGAGATTTGAGTTGTTGGATATGGCCACGGGAAGGTTTAGTGTATGTGTGGAAAAGTATGTCCCAAGCTTATTTGGAGGTGTTGGCACGAGAAATGAGAGGGGCCAAGGGACGGGGAAAGGGTGCCAACAAGGGTACCAAAAAGTAGTTTATCTTGGTGTACCCACGTAACATGGACGGGGTGTAGGATAGATTGGCCTTCAGTATTGGTGATTTTGGGAGGAGGGGGTTGGAGGAGCCATTAATAAATTGATGGAGGTCATAGCCAATAAGGAGAGTTTCTGAAGTTGAACCTTCCAAATAATGTAATTTGAGGAGATTAGTTTTTGAATTGAATGAGCGTTCATGACAGTGAGGGGTTTGTAAGGTTCAGTAGCGTTGGTTAGAGAATGGGAGTCGTGAGTGATGGTGGAAAAAAAATTTAGAGGTTGGATCGTTGATGTGATACCATGTTAGAGTTGGAAAAGTTACATCTTTTCCATTAATAAAGCCATAGCTTATATAGTACAACATGAGATGTAGATTATATCAGTAGCTAGAGTTTACAAGAAAAAAAAAAAAAAGTATTAAAGGAATATGCTAATATGCTACGTAAGTACTTCCTGTGTTTATAAATTTAAAATAGTTGCACTATTTCTAGCTTTCACACATGTCGTATGATTTCAATTATTAATATCTTTAATTATCAATAAGTAAAAATTATAAAAAGTTTATATTAATAAAATTTACATCGAGATAAATCTAACAAGACTCCCAAATGACTATGTTTTTCCCAAAATATAAATCACTAAAGACAATCTAAGTGTAAGATGTGAATAGTGCACTAAATAAAAATGGTGTCACTATTTCTGTATAGAGGACGTATATCACAAGTAATGATAACTAAAGTAATCTACTAAGAATCCCTCAAAAGAAAAAGTAATCTACTAAGAAGATAGGTATAGCTATATTGCTAATGGATAGATAGCAATCTTAACAATACGATAAGGTTGACATAGTCCTTATCATTAACATGGACAAGATTTAGCGCACATGAAAAACAACATACGATATTGATTCCTGACAACAATTGTACGAGGATGTTGATGGATCTTTGCACTGCAATGGCTTCCACGTACAGATTTTCGTGGTCGATAGCAATATTGTACCTTTCCATGTTTCTTTATCTTTTCTCTAACGAAACCGATGATTATGAAAGTCTTTGTACGGTACAAGAAAAAATGATAATAATTTGGTGGTAACGATTGGTTGCTAATGGTGATTGAGAAGAGCTGTTATAGACGTCTATGGTTAAAAATCTATCAAATAGATTGATACCGCTCCCTTTTTTGAATTGGTACCACTAAAACCACCAAATGAGAAAATAGTACATTTGGAAGAGGTTTATAAACCTTTTTTTGTTGTACCAATTATAGGAGTATTGGTAGCAACATGAAGGAGTATAGTCGTATAGATGTGTTGGAAACCAAGTCTTAACACAAATAGACTAGGTTTTTCTCGCTTGAGAATGGACTAAATTGGTATATGTGTTGTATGCAAAATTATTTATTCTATTCGCATTTCTTTATTCCATGTGAGCTACATTACTTTTTGGCAAAACTGACTGCAATTCCACAAACTATCACTTGGGTGCATAGAGCCCCGCAATAAGGACTAGTAGTAATAATATCACAAACTATTAACCTTGGTGCAAAGCGTATCATTAATGATGCCGAATCAATTCTTGCGTTCTTTGTCTCCAGTATGGAAGTTTGGAGTTTGATTTGTTAGTTTCCTCTGTGGGGTTTTAAAGTTTGATTTTAGTTTATTGCAAAGATACAGTTCAGTGATGGTTTGCTGTACAATTTGCAATTAGTATTTGATTTTCATACGCTATCGGTAGAGTTCAATAAAGAGATATCTTCTCAAAATTTAATCACCGTGATAAATGCTCTCATACAAGACTGCATGATTTAAAGAACAAAACGGGGATATATTGTCAGATTATATTCATTATTATCATAGTTATATAGTAGAATAACTTTATTTGGCTAAACATCAATAGAGGATGTCGTATGGTGTTTAATTAATGAAATTCATCTTTGTATTTTTAAAAAAAATTAAATAAGTTTAGATAATATAATTTCAGACAATATAAGTTGAAGTGAACATAGTTAAGTATTAACATTATAGAATACTCACAATATTACAAAACTTCCACCAGATTCAAAACCAATAAAGGACAATATAAGGTAAAGAAATTATCTTTAATATTGAAAAAAAAGCTTAGGAATTTAAAATTCGCAAAGGCTTTTAGCTTCTAAAGGAGCCACAAGCTTAGATCAAGAATCAAGCTTAAGCAATTGCTAGATTCAACGAGGTCTATTAAGTAAAACACCGTAAATGGCTTATTAAGCTACAACTTTAACAACGTACGTACGCCAATATTATATTATGACGGGATCAATAAGAACTTTAGCAATTTTTAGTTTCAGATACTTGCTCATAGTGTAACCATCTTCACCAATCTTATATAGATCATATAAAAACCTTGATAGGTTAATGATTCGAGTTATCAGAGGCATTGGAACACAAGTTGGTCGAAGCAACTCTTCATTCATGTCTTTCCAAGCTTCTTCCATCTCCAATTGGATCTCTTTGTAAGCTTCTTCCTCAGAAGTCCCATATTGTTTCATGTAGCATTCTACAGCCGAGGCAACATGATCTCTATTTTGTTCAAACTACAAAATTCCATCAAACCAAAAGATTAGATATAAAATTAAATATAATTTAATTTATTAATGTAGGAACAACCAACACCTTGGTGTGTTAGAAACAATTTTACCTTTTGATCAATTAGTATTAGCCTAGTAGGTACTAGCCTAATAGGTATAGGAGGGAGGAGTTATCCTTGAAAGTGTGAGATCAAATGACTTCATTTAAATTTAAATGAAAATTTTTTAAATAAAAATCTGAAACACTTTGTAGTTCTTTTTTGTAGCAATTTGACCATTCGTACTCACTAACTAATCATAAAATATATCGTATTTGATATATTATTTAAGATTTTTTTTTAGGGTATATTACTCAAGATAGTATAAGCTTACTTGATACAATCAACCATGTGTGAATATATATATACCTTCCACACACCTCACTCTATCCGAAAAAAACTGTAACAATTTGAGCGACATACTTGTAAATGTATAATTTTAATGATTAACAAATGTAATTATATATGAATCCCTCAATTTCAAATAATAAGGAAACATGATATTTAAGGTCGAACTTTGACCATTAATTACTCTTAGTTCATGTCGGTAAACATATATACAAAGAAAGTAGTGGGAAAAAACCTTTTAGGTTTTTCAATATGTGGGTTTGTGGGGATGGTTTTATGGAGTTAGTTAAGGATGTGTGGCAGAGACCTGTGAATGGGTGTAAGATGTTCCAAGTTACTCAGAAGTTGAAGATCATGAAAGCCGAATTGAAGAAGTTTAATAGAGAAGGTTTTTCTGACATCCAAGCTCAAGCTCATCATGCTTATAATCAGATGATTATGAAGCAGAATATTGCTCATGAGCAATTAAGGGATGTTGCTAGTATTGAGGAGGAAAGGAAGGCTACTGAGGATTATAAAAGGGCTCAAGCTAGATATATGAGCTTCTTAAAACAGAAGGTTAAAGAACGATGGATAGAGAAAGGGGATGATAACACTAAACTCTTCCATCAATCTATTAAGGCTAGGAGACAGCAAAATAAGATTTATGCCATCCTGAATAATGAGGGTCAATGGCTTAATGAAGAGCATCAGATCCAGGAAGCTTTTGTTTCTTTTTATCAAGGA
The DNA here is from genome assembly GCF_026745355.1 of Beta vulgaris subsp. vulgaris. NCBI lineage: Eukaryota > Viridiplantae > Streptophyta > Magnoliopsida > Caryophyllales > Amaranthaceae > Beta > Beta vulgaris. The sequence continues at coordinate 7,343,599 of NC_079205.1, read as the reverse complement.
TTGCTGGGCACTAAAATGGGTGAAAGGAGCACAATTCATCAGCAGATTATTAGGAGAGGGCATGTACTTTCTGATGAACAGCAGAATTTATTGCAGTGCAACTTCACTAAAGAGGATGTGAAAAGAGTCATGTTTTCTATTCCTAATGAGAAGGCTCCAGGGAGTGATGGGTTCAATAGTTACTTCTTTAAGCACTGTTGGGAGATAAAAGGGGATGAAGTATCTGATGCTATCCTAGACTTTTTTCAGACTGGTTAGTTACTTAAAGCTGTTAACATCACTTCTATTACTTTGATTCCAAAGATTAAAAGCCCTTCACATGTTGGGGATTTTAGGCCTATATCCTGTTGTTCAGTTATCTTCTAAGTGCATAACTAAGCTGTTGTGTGAGAAGTTGAAATTGGTCCTGCCTAGTGTTGTGTCTGCTGCACAGGGTGCATTTGTGGAGGGTAGGAGTATCTTGCATAATATTTTATTATGCCAAGATATTGTTAAAATGTATAAAGCTAGGCAAAATCAGAAGTGCTGTTTAATGAAGATTGACATCCAGAAGGCATATGATACAGTGAGTTGGGAATTTCTTGAGGAAATGATGATGGCTTTGAAATTTCCTATAAGATTTGTGGAGTTGATTCTAACTTGTGTTCAGAGCCCCATGTTCACTTTGATGATTAATGGAGTTCCTTCTGGATTTTTCAAGGCTCAAAGAGGCATCAGGCAGGGTGACCCAATGTCACCCTTGCTTTTTGTGTTATGTATGGAATATTTCTCCAGAATCATGACATATATTGGGCAACAACCTGAGTTTTCTTTTCATCCTAGATGCAAAACAATGGGGATAAATCATCTATGTTTTGCAGATGATGTTGTTTTGTTCTGCAAAGGGGAGTATAAGTCTATTCACTTATTGCTGCAAGGCATTAATTTGTTTGCTGCTACTGCTGGGTTGAAGGCAAGTCCTGCTAAGTCTGAGTTTTTCAGTTGTGGGCTTAATGATCAGGAGGTTACACGCATAAAAGAAAGCTCGGGTTTCAAGCATGGTAATCTGCCCTTTAGATACTTGGGTGTGCCCATTTCCACTAAAAAGCTTTCTGCAGCAGATTGTGAGAAATTGGTTGAGAAAATGGTGATGAAGATCAGAATCTGGAGTTCCAGAAATATCTCTTATGCAGGGAGAAGGCAACTTATAAACTCAGTTCTCTTGAGTATTTGTGTTTATTGGTCCCAGATCTTCATCCTGCCTAAAGCTGTTGTGAAGCAGGTAAACTCTATATGTCGAGCTTTTTTGTGGACAGGATCTTGTGATAGTGCCAGGCCTGGGTATGTGAATTGGGATGACACTTGTAAACCTAAACATCATGGTGGTTTAGGTTTTAGAAACATTATTCAGTGGAATGTGGCTATGGTTGGTAAACTTGTGTGGGATATTGCTAGAAAAGCTGACAACTTGTGGGTGAAGTGGATCCATGATAGATATATTAAGGAGCACAGCTGGAATTCTTATATGGCTCCTTCATCTACTAGTTGGGTGGTTAAATTCATCTGTAGAACTAAACAAAATATCCTGTCTACATGTGGGCAGGGGTGGCTGGCTAAACCAAGTTACAGCATTACTGAAACTTATAATTCAATAAGAAATATGGGGGAGAAAGTGGAGTGGAGCAGGTCTATATGGGATGTTCATAATCTGCCTAAACATTGTTTTATTGGGTGGCTTATGATGAAACAAAAGTTGCAAACTAGGAGCAAGCTTGCAAGATTGGGGATTTGTGACAGCAACTTATGCCTTATGTGTGACATTGAGGAGGAGGATCACTCTCATTTATTTTTTAGCTGTCATTACAGTCAACAGTGCCTAATCAGAGTCAAGAGGTGGTTGGGGATCAAAACTCTTTCTTGTAATATTTACCAGTTGCTCAGTTGGGTTCAGAGAAGATACAAAGGTAGCAAGTTTAGGAAGCAGGTGGTAGTGGCTAGTTTATTAGCTACAGTTTACAGTGTTTGGAGAGAGAGGAATCATGCCTTATGGCATCAAAGTGTGCACACAGTTGATATGGTAGTGTCTTATTTTTGTTAATTCAAGTCTTTCCTTAAGGTCCTTGATACCAGCAAAAAGCTTTTTTCGCACTTGCTCTTTCTGCTCTTTTGCTTCTCGCTCCTTTTGGCTTTGGGTAGCCTTCGACAACCACAACCGAGAAAAAAACAATTCATACAGAAATTAACGCAAATTCACTATTGAAATTCAGGATCGTCTTGTATAATTTAGGGGTCTTGTACTAACCTAAATTATGAGACCTCGATCATAAAAGAATTTAAACGAACCATTGAGCAACCAAATTTTATGCATAAATCACTATCAAAAATTATTCAATTAATAAATAATAATCGAAATTTGATAATTGAGCAATTCACACCATCAAAAATAATAAAAATATAATAAAATTAACCAAAATTCGAGATTATCCAAACAAATTAAAAAAACAACTGAATAACAAAATTTTCATAATTTAGAAATTACCTTCAACGAGTAAGAGAATGAATAATATTAATCTATCGAACTTGTGCCTTTCTGATATTTGCTTTACTAAACTACTATAACTCTTTCCTACTTGTAATTCTTCTTCTTGCTGTAATTTATTATCTATACTCTTCCACTTTATTACCCACAAAACTTTACGATTTTAACCCTAATCACATGTTTCTCTACAAATAAAAGACCTGAAATTTGATAGCATAATGAAAAGGAGAAGAGAATTAGGGAAATAGTTAAGATAGTTAGAGAATCTAAAAATTCATATCAGAAAAAAAAAGGATTTTTTCAATTAGAGGATGAAAGTTGGAGGTTGAAGACGAAAGAAACATATAGTGAATCGTCTCCACTTAAAAGAATGTTGTTTAAGGGTTTTGACATATCTATTTCATCTGCCAAAAAATAATTGATCTTTCTAATTATTTTTTGAAAGTTGTAATGGAGAAGGTTGGATTTTTTTTTGGGAATAGGAGATGACAGAGAGAGGTATCATTAATGGAGTTTTGGGAATAGGAAGGGAAGTGGTTGAAAATAGAGAATGGCGTGGAGTTCGATTTTTTTCCGTTAGGCAGTCCAAAATAATTGGGTCCTTATATTTTTGGGGCCCTGTGCAGTTGCTGTTGAAATTAGACTATTAATTTTTATTAATAACAAAAAAAAAATTATACCAATCACGGAAGTTAAGACTTTTTTTCTTTCTCTTTCCTTCCTTTCCTTTGCTAAAAATGAACCAAACATATTGTTAATGAATTTTGAAGGAATAAAGGGATAAATTACCACTTCTTTTTTTATATATTGTGACAATTTGACTTTATGCTATTTTCTTGTTTCACTTTGACACTATTTAGTGACTTAAACATAAAGTGGTAAAAATACATGACCAAAAACACCATGCGCGTTGAGCTTTAGATACGGTCCTTCTCCATAAAACATTAAAAAAAAAAACATAAAGGTAGTAAAACTAGGAGCAAGTAACATGTTAAGTGCTCCAGATTTTAATAAGAATCGAAGCAGATAATGAATATTTGATTATTACAACTAAAATATGTGAGGAATTAAACAGGAGTAACAATAGGAATATTAAATTAGAAAAAGAGATGACACCTCATCAGCGGAAGAGTAATCGAGGAAGGTATCCCCCCAAACGTCAGGATCGAAATTCGCAAGTGGACGAGTGATTTCTGCGGTACCATTTTGGCACTCCATCTTGAACAATAGGTTTTGTTTAGAGGGATTTATAGATGGATTTTAGTTTCAATAGATACTTTTCTGCATCAAAATAGCATTCAGGTGCAGCCTATTTATAAGCGCCTCTTAGGCATAATTAGGATTAAATACCGAATTTTTTGTTTTGGCCATGCATAATTGTTGAATAAGACATATATTTTTAACCTAAGCTTGGCCTAGTGGTTGTAATTGATAGATTATGTAAATAATCTAGTTTGTATGTAGATATTCTTGTGTAAATTTACTTGCCTAGTTTAGCCTTTGGGTCTTATATATTGTTTATTGTATATATATCAACAGTATCGGTAGGATATATTATCATCTTAAGATATATTATCGTAAAATCTATCGAAAAGGTATTCCTATCCAATGAACGGTGCCACGTGACACTCTCTAATTTGTGTGCCGCATGACACTATTCTCAAATTTCTAATATACGTGTTTATGATCTCATTTAAAAATATTAACAATATGTACCGACTAGTAATTGAACACATGACCTTTCAAATGCAATTTGAGATATTAACCACCAATACACTATAATTTCAATGTTTCATGTTTCAAAGTAAAACATTATAAAGTCTTATAATTATATGTAACTATGAAGTTATAGGCAAGTTTTTTGATCTCTTACACTTTATTAATGTAATTACATTCTGCTACTCAAATTCGATTAAAATTGTTATTTTTATTCCTATTTCCTTATAAGCTTTTTGTTTTATCCAACTAATCATCCAATCACATCTATTTTTCAATTTGACACTAGACATAAAATTACAAATAACTAATAGAATCAATTATGAATAATAAATATTTAATAATTGCAACTAAATTGGGACATGTCCGAGCCAAAATACTAATTTATTTCCATTAAGGATTAGGTTTAATTTTTATAAAATTATATAATAGAGATAGATTCCTAATAAAAGTGAAATCGGAATGCTATATGATATACGAGAAGATAATAATTTGTGTATGCATGGGTAAATTTTTGTATGTTAATAACACAAATATGTTGAAAGTAGTTACTATTTCTTATGGGACATTCCTGAACCATGCAATGTGGTAAGACAAAATTAATCTCGAATATAATGAACATGATTGTCTGATGCGTCGTATTCGTTATACTATGAACAAATTTAGAAAGTTTGTCGGTGATTTGATTAATGTTACAAAAGACGTGAGTGAAGGAACTGAGCATAATGTATAGATAATGTAGAGCAGATCGCCGTGAGTTTGGCTGGAAAATGTTCGGGCTTGAATAGATTTTTTGGGCTCACATTTTTTTCAATTTGGGACGAGTTTTTGGGCAACCTAAAAATGATTTTTTAGTTCAAAATTTGGCCTGATCCGATTTTGGCCGTAAAAACCATGTGTTTGGCTCGAAAAAGCGGACGTTGTGCACACAAATTTTGACTCGATCAGGCCTAACTTGACCAATGAGCAAATTGTTTTAGCCGTGGCTCTGTCCGTCATTTGATTACCTCTAAAATAATGTAACAGACATCATCAATTACGAGCTGGATGCTCAAGGATAGTCATACAATCCCCTAAGGATGTTGATTACAACAAGCTTATCATCTAAAATTATTTTGGTAGTCATGTAAATTATTGAGGTTCTTTTGTAGACGTTGTTATCTTTTTAAACTAAAGGTGAATGATTTTTAACTGTTCAATACCATCACTGAAAAATTTGGTCGATGCTTTAGTAATTTCTTTTCAGCGACTTTAGTATAATTCTTTAACAATTATAATTGTTAATAAACCATATTGTTTGACCTTTGTAAACATGAAATATTATGCTATCTCGATATATTGTTAACTTTTTTTGGTTGAAAATTCTAATTGATTTCGTGAATTGATTGTGTCAATCTAGTTTGTCAGGTTATTAATGGTATTGCATATTTCATTTTTGACCTACTCATATGGCAAGTTTCATTGATTCTCATTTTTCAATTTTTTATAAAAAGAATAACATTGTTTTAAATTATTAGAGGATATTCTAGTCACTTCAAAAGAGGACACCACACCTCCTCCCTTGATTTATATAATAGAGATTCCTAAGTCCTAATTCATAATTAAAATCATATCAATAGATAATATATTCTATTATTATTTTCCCATTAAAAACTGTCAAGTAGGAGTGGCCTCCAGGGCCTAGGCCACCTCCCAGGCTCCCACACCTAACCAAAAACGAGGTGTATGTGTGTGGTCTAGTTGCTATGCGTAGCGCACGATAAAAACGTAAAAATGCTGACATGCTGCTAATTTTTTTTTATAATGGTAAGGAAAAAAAGGTTAGGAGACCCTCCGCATGAGGGGAGCTCCAACCTTATCGTGTACAAGGATGGAATGAAGAGATGAATGAGTACAATTTTTGATACAAAAACTAGAGTCTATGAGGTGTCCAACATTATTGGCAATCCAGTCTACTGCTCTGTTGGCTTCCCGAAAGACATGTCGAATCGTCCAAGAGGAAATTGAGCGGAGTGAAATCCGTATATCCTTAATGATGTGAGCTATCTACCAAGGGGGGATCATATGCCTTTGACGAAATTTATAACAAGCTAAGGAGATTATCGCCTTCGATGTGAAGATGAGTGATACCATTTTGAATAGCTAGCCAAACACCCTGTTGAAGGGCTAAAGCCTGCTAATTAATGCTGATGGACCTTAACTTAGGAATAGTCACATACTCACATCTATACAAATAAATTAAAAGACGTTCCTATATAAAAAAAGTGTCATGTGACACTCTGCTCAAACTTTTAATACACGTTTTTTATAATCTCATTTAAAAAAAATAAGCAATTTGTAGTTACTAGGATTTGAACGCATGACCTATGATATAATATGTGAGTGTTTAACCACTAATCCACAAGAATTTTAATGCTTAATGTTTCAAAGTAATATATAATAAAGTCTTACAATTATATGGAATCATAAAGACATAGACAAGTTTTTTGATTACTAATACTTTTATTAAGTAATAACATTTTCTTACCCTAATTTCATTGAAATTATTTTTATCCCCAATTTCTTAGAAGTTTTTTTTAAAAACAATTTATCATGCCAGAAAGTTAATTTTTAAATTTTCCCTAAACAGACTATTAAGAAAAGCTAATAAAATCAAATTATGAAATTTATGAGTAATAATGTATTTGATAATCTCTATTATATAAGCCAAGGGAGGAGGTGTGATGTCCTCTTTTGAAATGACTAAAATACCCTTAATGATCTAATTAATGGAATGAAAAAAAATTACAAAAACAAATCATTTAAAAATTCTCATTCCAACTTGTCATTTAAAACAAGTTTAAAATGGTATATGCATCGAATACTTCAATCAAAAATTAAATGGACAAAATATTTATACCTTATAAAAAAAGATGTATACATAACGTGCACATGAAAAGTCTGAACATTCAGTACCTTTGATATTCTTTAATTCAGTTGAACCAACTCATTATTTTTGTTTTTTCTGTTCAATATTCATTCACAAAAAATTAATGTTAACAATCACTCACAACCTTTTTATTTTTTTACATTAGTGAATTAATATATCTAAATTCATCTAACTGTTGTTTAATCATAAATAAAGTACGAATGGAGTATCTAATAGAATAACAAATTTTGAAATTAACGCACGCATCGCGTGCATATGAAGGCTAGTTGTCAATAACCCAAGGCATCGACCAAGCCAAAATACTAGTTAATAAATATATTAAGTGATTCCCTTTGTGGATAGCATTATAGCAATGCGCTTTTTTTTTCCTTTCCTTTGCATGAATCTCACGTAACTGACGCGACTTTTCCTATTAAAAGGTAAAAAAAATAAGTAATGACAAAAACGTTTTAACCATGGTAATTTGGGTACCAACTAGTTTATTCTCCATGTCGTTTAGCATGTATTTGATGGTGATGGATCTCGATCCAAATATCCAATGACCTTTTCACTATTATCTATTTTCCTTAGCTGTGTGTGTAACACACCATGGCTCTCCAATGACATTCATTTTTCCATTTTCGAACTAAATATTAAATTAAATTACGAAAAGATAATAAAATTAATTATGTATTTTATGAATAATAAATAATTGATAATTGTAAATGAAATCGAGCATCATACGAATCAAAATACTAGTTTATTTCTATTAAGTGTTAGATTTAATTTTTATAAAATTATATAATAGAAATAGAGGCTGGGAGAAAAAATTAAGAAACAAATATAAACAAAATCTAGCAATGTGTTGTATTGCGCTTGCTGCAATGGTAGGTCCACCTTCCTGATTGAAGACAAGGAGGTCTTAGGTTCGAGTAGTTGTATAACATTTTATTCACTAGTAGAAAAATGATGATTTGCCACAGCTTATTTGCGTCGTATGCATGAAGAATTGACACAAATGGTCAGGAACAGATGATTTGTGCCAGATTATAATCTACATCCTATGCAAATACTTATAGCAAAAGAATGACAAGAGGATTTGCATCACATGTCCCTAGTCATCCGACGCACATGAATATAAGAATTTGCGTCGAACGCGCCTATTGTACGATGCAAATCCTTGTATTAAGCGATTTGCATCAGACATATAAGCTCATCCGACGCAGATGAGTAAGCGTCTAAAAATTAGACAAAAAAAAATGTGTCGAACATAGTTCGAGGTGCGACGCAGATAATTACAGTATTAAAGCTAATTTTTCTTTAGCCTTTTCTCTTATCTCTAACCTAGATATCTAGATGCCTCTCATCTCTCTTCAGCCGTTTTGCCTATCTCATCTAACCTAGATCTAGTCTCCTCTCACCACTCTCAACTCAACTCTCTCAACTTGGATCTCAACTCTCAAGATTTCATTCTCTCTCCTCTGAACTGAAATGCGTCATTCTCACCATTAATGCGAATTGAGCAACACCTCCAGATTTAGGCTTATTTGTGGTTGTTTCAAGGCGGCGGTTTGCTCCGCTATGTTTGCTTCACTCAGTTCGCTCACTACAAGAAGCCTTCTACTTCTGGTCTTCCTAAGGTCGAATTTCTCACCTTCTTTTCTCTCCATTATTAGTTTTTGAGATTAATGTGATTAGAATTAATTTCGAATGGCGGAGAAGAAAATGGAGGAGTGGAAAGCAGAGGAAGACGAAAGAGACTAAAGTAATTTCAAACAATTTCACAATTCAATTTCGATTCCCCATAAACCCAATTGAAATTCGCAACTCAATCTTGAAGAAAGAGATTTGCATCTTCCATAGCTGGAAACAGAAAGAGATTATAGATTTTAGTTGCTAAATTACTGATCGATTATAGATTTTAGGGTTCTCTACATTGGTTTTCACTTGTATTTTGTTAGTTGATTTATAAAATCTTGTATTAGATTAGTTATATGAGAGAATTGTTAGTTCCTTCCATGTTTTTGTACAAATTTAAGATTGAATCTAGCCCATATAAATTTTCGAATATGTTTATTTGTTTTATGGGATTTTTATTTGGGAGATTTGTTTATTTTTATAATTGTATTATGATTTTCAAAATTATTTCATTGTTTGTATTTTGATTTAAACCGACATAGTATTCAAGCCACTTGCAACAATATTCTGATTTAATACTTCTTGTAACATTGGGAATCTTTTTTTATATCAAAAATAGAGTTATTTGCATCGGATATGGACGCTTGCCCGACGCAAATCGCTGATTAAATCAGCAGCCTTTTTGTCTTATCGACGTCAGACTTTCCACTACATCTGACGCAAACAGCACTAAATCTACTTCGTGTTCACATCCAACGCATATAATATTTTCCAAATTTGCATCGAGAACTGTGGCGTCGGATCAATGTCCGCCGTAAATGGTGGTCCCAGGTGCAACACAAATCAATGATTTTATACTAGTGGTTGTTTTTAGTTTTCTTTTTTGTTCATTCTCTTTTTTCTTTTTTCCTTTTTCTTTAATTTTCCCTATGCCTCAAATCTTTTCCATCTTCCACGATTATACTTGTAAATTTAAACAATATAATACTTCATATTACAACAAACTTATTTTAATTATAGTTGTCTTTCATTATTTTATAAATACATCCCACTCTCCTAATTTTGAATAAAAAGTTCAACCTTCTATAAATCACATATTAGAAAGAGAATTTTTTTTTTTTTTTTGATAAACCCATATATTTTTCATTTTCTACGCTATATTCTATTTTTTTCATTTGAAATTGTAGCTTTGAATTTTTTTATTTTATATTGTACCACTCCGTAAAAATAAACTTTATAGTTTTCGTTAGTTTTCTTCTTTTTAGTTCTTCAGACTTACATTATACGGGCGAGAAAATTCTTTGGCTTTAAAAGGCTTTGATACGATAGAGTAGTAGGGTACGTAGAGTTTTTATGGGAAGAAGCTCTCTCATAATGTAAGTCTAAAGAATATAGTATTATGAACCATATAATAATCTAGTGTCGTACTTTTAAAAGAATTATAAGTGTAGGTTAACGTGAATTATATTCTACAATTATGAACCGTTGTTTGGTTAGTTATATTATGATATTCCTGATTGAAAATCCTAGCTCCGTCACTCTATGATATACTCCTAAGTCCTAATTCATTATTAAACTCATATCAACAGATATATTCTCTTATAATTTTCAGTAAGAACTGTCAAGTGTCAAATAGGGGTGGCCTCCAGGGCCCAGGCCACCTCCCAAACCCAGCCAAAAACGAAGTGTATGTGTGTGGTCTAGTTTCTATGTGTAGCGCACGAGAAAAACATAAAAATGCTGACATGCTGCTAATTAATGCTGATAAACCTTAGCTTAGCAATGGTCACATTAAACATATTGAGTGTTGCCCTTTGTGGACAGCAATGCTCTTCTTTCATTCTTTCTTTTGCTTCTATCCATTAAACTGATGCAACGTTTCCTATTGTACGGGTTAAAAAAAGTAATGACAAATACATTTTAACAATGGTGATCCGAGTACAAACTAATTTATTCTACATGTCATTTAGCATGTATGTAATGATAATGGGTCTCTAATAAACTTTTCGTTATTTGCTCTTTTATTTATATATATATATATATATATATATATATATATATATATATATATATAAGGATATTCCATTCGATACCATTGAATTTTTGGCTTTTCCATTTGATACCACTGTTATTTTAAAATTTCACATGATACCACTCTAATTATATTAATCTTTATCATACCATTTTTAAGTAAAATGTTAGTTAATGGTTGAACAAGAATACGATTTTGTTTGGGTTTGCATGATTCTATCTACAGTTGCAAAAATTTAATAAATCAAGATTTTAGGGTATCATTTTAACCCTTAAAGTTCTATTTTCAGTCAAAATTTTCATAAAATTGTTCATAATATTCTATGTCTTTTTATTGTCAAATATCACCTCAACTTTGACCTTAACGACTAAAATAATTACTAAAACCTTAACGCAAATAAAACATGTAAATCGAAGTAAAACTCTAGCCTATTCAAACTTAAATTAAAACTTTACTTAGTTGAATGCTACAATAGAGAATAAAATCAAATTATAGTGGTACCATGTAGAATATCTAAAAAATAGTGGTACCAAATGGAAAAGCCAAAAGTACAATGGTACCAAATGGAATACGTGTGTGTGTGTGTGCGCGCGCGCGCGCATGTGCGTGTGTGCGCGCGCGCGCATGTGCGTGTGTGCGTGTGTGTGTGAAGAAATTAAGAGATTGTAGTAGCTTGATAGACTTGATGTGGACCCCAAGAAGGTATGTCTGAGCTCCGTTATCTATACGTCGAAATCCTGTAAAACAAGGTTAGCCTACCCTGTGGGTGGTCCTAGGATCAACCGGCCCTTCCGGCGCTCAAGTAAGTAAATGATTGAGGTAGAGAGAGAAAGTGATCAATGTAGAGAGAGATGCTCTAGGTTTTGTAGCTCAGAACTGCATACTCTTGATAGATGAGACACCGCTATTTATAGAGGATGAGACCTCCAATAAATGAGGGTATTTTATTCAACTCCAGTTGGTGGAAGATTGTCTTATTTTTGTAACTTTATCATAGGTGGGTTGGTCCAAGAAATGGGACCAAAGAATTAGCCCCCACGAAAAATAATCAGAGTGGAAATCAACATTTTAGTGCGGTTGATTAGTGGAATAAGGTGATTGCATTTTTGCCGATGTTGAGCGGCACCCGGGAATCTTTATCCCGGATCATAGAGGAAATCTTCTATCGCTAGTATTAACAAAGCACGAGGGTCTCACTCGAGGCCGTGGCCGAGTGGGTTCCAGCGAGACCCTGGCCGATTGGGTGCCCCGAGGCCCTTACCGAGTGGGTGCCCCGGAGGCCCTGGCCGAGTGGGTGCCCCGGAGGCCCTGGCCAAGTGGGTTCCCCCGAGGCCCTGGCCGAGTGGGTACCCCGGAGGTGAGGCCCTGGCCAAGGAGGCAAGGAGTGCTTTCGGAGTTTTAGCCGAGCCGAGTGGTCTCCTATTGGCCTAGTCGATCGGACGCCACTCATATGAGGGGCTAATAAGCCCCATGCTGACCGAGTGGGTGCCAATGAATTTCTTAGTTGGAATTTGTCCAAGTATGAGAACGACTCGGTAGAGGAGAGGGGGTCTCTGATTGGCCGAGTGGATCGGGTGCCACTTGGATGAGGGGCTCAAAATCCCCATGTTGACCGAGTGATTGCCAATGAAGTACTTAGCTTTTGGCTAAGTATGAGAGATGCTCGACAAAATGCGAGGGGTGTCCTATTAGCCGAGTGGACCGGACGCCACTCGGATGAGGGGCTAATGAGCCCCATGCTTTCTCAGTGGGTGTCGATGAAGTACTAAGCTTGAATTTGGCTAAGTATGAGAGCGGCTCGGCAAAGGAGAGGGGGTCCCCTATTAGCCGAGTGTTCGCATCCGACGTAGATAATATTTTCAAAATTTGTGTCGAGAACTGTAGCGTCGGACTAATGTCTGCCGCAAATGGTAGTCCCAGGTGCGACGCAAATCAATGATTTCGTACTAGTGCTTGTTTTTAGTTTTCTTTTTTGTTCAATCTCTTTTTTCTTTTTTCCTTTTTCCTTTTTCTTTAATTTTCTCTATGCCTCAAATCTTTTCCATCTTCCACGATTATACTTGTAAATTTAAACAATATAATACTTCATATTACAACAAACTTTATTTTAATTATAGTTGTCTTTCATTATATTATAAATACATACCATTCTCCTAATTTTGAATAAATAGTTCAACCTTTTATAAATCACATATTAGAAAGAGAATCTTTTTTTTTATTTTTTTTGATAAACCATGTATTTTTCATTTTCTACGCTATGTTCTGAATATTTTTTTCATTTCAAATTGTAGCTTTGAATTTTTTTTTTTTTATATTGTACAACTCCGTAAAAATAAACTTTATAGTTTTCATTAGTTTCTTATTTAATTTTTAGTTCTTCAGACTTACAATATACAGGCGAGAAAATTCTTCGGCTTTAAAAGGCTTGGATACGATGGAGTAGTAGGGTATGTAGAGTTTTTAAGGGAAGAAACTCTCTCATAATGTAAGTCTAAAGAATATAGTATTATGAACCATATAATAATATAGTGTCGTACTTTTAAAAGGGTTATAAGTGTAGGTTAACGTAAATTATTTTCTACAATTATGAACCGTTTTTTGGTTAGTTATATTATGCTATTCCTGATTGAAAATCCTAGCTCTATCACTGGCTATATGATATACTCCTAAGTCCTAATTCATTATTAAACTCATATCATCAGATATATTCTCTTATTATTTTCCCAGTAAGAACTGTCAAGTGTAAAGTAGGGGTGGCCACCAGGGCCCAGGCCACCTCCCAAACCCAGCCAAAAACGAAGTGTATGTGTGTGGTCTAGTTTCTATGTGTAGCGCACGAGAAAAACGTAAAAATGCTGGCATGCTGCTAATTAATGCTGATAAATAGACCTGGCAATCGGACCAATTGGATCGGATTCGGACCGGACCAATTCAGATAGGACCATTTTCGGATCAAGTTACATTCGGACTGGGATTGGACCGGATCGGACCGTTTCGGATTGGGTCATCGTTCGGACTATTATTTCGGATCAGAATCGGACCGGACCAATTCAGATCGGACCGATTTCGGATCAAGTTACATTCGGACCAGGATCGGACCGGATCGGATCATTTCGGATTGGGTCATCGTTCGAACTATTATTTCGGATCGGAATCGGACTATGGTGGAATGAATTGAATACTTATGCCAATGATATGTTTGTTTATATAAAAAAACGGGTAAATTTCGGGTATTTCGGATCAAAGCCTAATCGAAACCAATAATTTTGGGTCGGTTTACCTTCGGGTCAGATCAATTTTAGATCGGCTCGGATCGGTTTCGGATCGGGTAAGATTATATCGGATCATTCGGATTTCGGATCAAGATTATTTCGGATCTGGATTCGGACCAGATCGGGACCGTTTCGGATTCGGATCAAGGTTCGGATCGTCTCGTTTGGACCTAGATCGGACCACGGATCGGATATTTCGGACCGGATTTTCGGATCAGGACCAACTTTGCCAGGTCTACTGATAAACCTTAGCTTGGCGGTCACATTAAACATATTGAGTGTTGCCCTTCGTGGACAGCAATGCTCTTCTTTCATTCTTTCTTTTGCTTGTATCCATTAAACTGATGCAACGTTTCCTATTGTAAAAGGGTTAAAAAAAAGTAATGACAAATACGTTTTAAGTCTTTTAACAATGGTGATCCGAGTACAAACTAGTTTATTCTCCATGTCATTTAGCATGTATATAATGATAATGGGTCTCTAATAAACTTTTCGTTATTTGCTCTTTTCCATGTATATATAGGATATTCCTTTCGATATCATTGAATTTTTGGCTTTTTCATTTGAAAATATTGTTATTTTAAAATTCTACATGATACCACTCTAATTTAATATTAATCTTTTTCATACCATTTTTTAAGTAAAATGTTAGTTAATGATTGAACAAGTATACGATTTTGTTTGGGTTTGCATGTTTCTATTTACAGTTGCAAAAATTTAATAAATTAAGATTTTAGGGTGATGTTTTAACCCTTAAAGCTCTTTTTTCAGTCAAAATTTTCATAAAAATGATCATAATATTCTATGCCTTTTTATTGTTAAATATGACCTCAACTTTGACCTTAACGACTAAAACGATTACTAAAACCTTAACGCAAATTAATATATGTAAATCGAAGTAAAACTCTAGCCTATTCTAACTTAAATTAAAACTTTACTTAGTTGAATGCTACAATAGAGAATAAAATCAAATTATAGTGGTACCATGTAGAATATCTGAAAAATAGTGGTACTAAATGGAAAAGTCAAAAGTACAATGGTACCAGATGGAATACCCTATATATATATATGTGTGTGTGTGTGTGTGTGTGTGTGTGTGTGTGTGTGTGTGTGTGTGTGTGGTGTGTGTGTGTGTGTGTGTGTGTGTGTGTGTGTGTGTGTGTTGCGTGTGTGTGTGCGTGCGTGTGTGTGTGTGCGTGTGTGTGTGTGTCTATGTATGTGTTTGTCAAGAAATTAAGAGATTGTAGTAGGTTGAGTGTGTGCGTGTGCGTGTGCGTGTCTCTGTGTGTGTGTGTGTGTGTGTGTGTGTGTGTGTGTGTATGTGTTTGTCAAGAAATTAAGAGATTGTAGTAGGTTGATAGACTTAATGTGGGCCCCAAGAAGGTACATCTGAGCTCCGTTATCGATACGTCGAAACCCTGTAAAACAAGGTTAGCCTACCCCGAGGGTGGTTCCAGGATAGACCGTCCCCACCGGTGCTCAAGCAAGTAAATGATTGAGGTAGAGAGAGAAAGTGATCAATGTAGAGAGAGATGCTCTGGGTTTTGTAGCTCAGAACAGCTTACTCTTAATAGATGAGACACCGCTATTTATAGAGGATGAGACCTCCAATAAATGAGGGTATTTCATTCAACTCCAGTTGGTGGAAGATTGTCTTATTTTAGTAACTTTATCATAGGTGGGTTGGTCCAAGAAATGGGACCAAACAATTATCCCCACGAAAAGTAATCAGAGTGGTAATCGCCATTTTAGTGCGGTTGATTGGCGGAATAAGGTGATTGCGTTTTTGCCGATGTTGAGCGGCACCCGGGAATCTTTATCCCGGATCGTAGTGGTGGCAATCTTTTATCGCTAGGATTAACCAAGCACAGGGGTCTCGCTCGAGGCCGTGGCCGAGTGGGTTCCCTCGAGGCCCTAGCCGAGTGGGTAACTCGGAGGTGAGGCCCTGGCCAAGGAGTGCTTTCGGAGTTTTAGCCGAGCCGAGTGGTCTTCTATTGGCCGAGTCGATCGGGCGCCACTCATATGAGGGGCTAATAAGCCCCATGCTGACCGAGTGGGTGCCAATAAATTTCTTAGCTGAAATTTGTCCAAGTATGAGAGCGGCTTGGTAGAGGAGAGGGGGTCTCTGATTGGCCGAGTGGATCAAGTGCCACTTGGATGAGGGGCTGAAAAGCCTCATGTTGACCGAGTGGGTGCCAATGAAGTACTTAACTTGAATTTGGCTAAGTATGAGAGCTGCTCAGCAAAAGGAGAGGGGGTCTCCTATTAACCGAGTGGACCGGACGCCACTCGGTTGAGGAGCTAATGAGCCCCATTCTTTCTGAGTTGGTGCCAATGAAGTACTCAGCTTGAATTTGGCTAAGTATGAGAGCGGCTCGGCAAAGGAGAGGGGGTCCCTATTAGCCGAGTGGATTGGATGCCACTCGGATGAGGGGCTAATGAGCCTCATGTCGTCCGAGTAGGTGCCAATGAAGTACTTAGCTTAAATTTGGCTAAGTTCGAGAGTGACTCGAAAAAGGAGAAGGGTCTGTTGTTGTCCGAGTGGGTGCCAATGAAGTATTTAGCTTGAATTTGGCTAGGTACGAGAGTGGCTAGGCAAAGGAGAGGGTCTCCTTTTGGCCTAGGGAGGTCCTTAGCATTATTTCGGCTAAGTAATTGAGTGACACTGCTCGAAATGCTGAGGGGAGGGGGTGATATGGACGCTTCTCGGCACGTTGGGGGCTTATGAGACCCAATGGCTGAGGGAGGTCCTTAGACTTTTTTCGGCTAAGTATTTAAGTGACGCTTCTCTAAATGCTGAGGGTGGTCATGGACGATCCTCGGCACGTTGGGGACTTATGAGCCCCGAAGTGGTCGAGGGAGGTCCTTAGCCTTATTTTGGCTACGTATCTAAGTGACGCTCCTCGAAATGCTGAGGGAGGTGGACGCTCTTCGACATGATGGGGGCTTATGAGCCCCAAGCGGCCGAGGGAGGTCTATAGCCTTTTCAGCTAATTATTTGAGTGATCGACGCTCCTCGAAATGTTGAGGGTGGTCACGTGATGCTCTACGAGATGCCGAGGGAGGTCGTGAACGGTCCTCGACACGTTGGGGGCTTTTTGAGCCCAAGTGGCCGAGGGAGGTTCGTAGCCTTAGTTAGGCTAAGTATTTGAGTTTACGCTCCTCAAGATGTTGAGGGAGGTCAGGGACGCTCCTCGGCACGTTAGGGACTTACGAGCCCCAAGCGGACGAAGGAGGTCCCTCGCCTTATTTTGGCTAAGTATTTGAATGACGCTCCTCGAAATGCTGTGGGAGGTCTTAGACGCTCCTCGGCATGTTGGGCGCTTATGAGCCCCAAGCGGCCGATGGAGGTCTTTAGCCTTTTTTCGGCTAAGTATTTGAGTGATGCCTCCTCGAAATACTGAGGGAGGTTATGTGACGTTCCTCGAGATTCCAAGGGAGGTCGTGGACGCTCCTCGAC